>NC_045446.1:51894576-51973344 GCF_002776525.5 Piliocolobus tephrosceles | reverse complement strand
AGAAGAAGAAGAAGAAGAAGAAGAAGAAGAAGAAGAAGAAGAAGAAGGAGAAAGAAGGGGAAGAAATAAGGAGAAGGAGAAAGAGAAGAAGGAGGAGGAGAATAAGAATAAGAAGAAGAGGAATAAGAAGAGGAAGAGGCCTGGGTGACAGAGCGAGACTCTGTCTCAAAAAAAAAAACAAGAAGAAGAAAAGGAAGAGGAAGAAAGAAGAAGAAGAAAGAAGAAGGAGGAGGAGAAGAAGAAAAGGAGGAGAAGGAGGAGGAGGAGGGAGAGGAGGAGGAGGAGAAGAAGAAAAAGAAGGAGGAGGAGGAGGAGGACGATGACGACAACGACGTCAGACCCAGGACATGTTGTGAAGAACCCTGAGTGTACATCCAGAACAAATTTTATTAAATGGGATGAAACTTAGTCGGATGAGAGCCAGGTTCTAGGTGGGAGATGAGGATTTAGAGTTGTTTTATAGATAACTCCCCAGAGCCAATTGAAGGGAAAAGAAGAAGAAATGGTCAATTAAAGTTACAAACAATAATGGGGAGTTATGTTGTGCAACAAAGTTATGCATACTTGAAGGCTGGAGAGACAGTTCTAATGGAGAGAGAAAGATGGAAGATGATAGACAGGGAGAGAGAGAATAGTGAAGCATTTTCCAATGAAGTGAAGAGGGCATAGAATCCAGAACACATACGTTGATGGAGAAGTTGGGAGGATAATTCCTTTGAGAAGGAGGGAAATCACATACTCTGAGACAAGAGGAATGGAGCCTAGCCTAAGGGTAGGGATGGACTGGTCAGAAGTAGAGAGGAGGGTAGATGATGTGTTGTCCTGGTTCTGGGCTAGGCAAGGCTCAGTGAGTTCAGGACAGGAGGTGATGAATAGTCTGGTTTAGAGAATGATGGTGATTATTTAAAGTGAGATTGATTGACCGGGCGTGGTGGCTCACATCTGTAATCCCAGCACTTTTGGAGGCTGAGGCTAGAGGATCACTTGAGGTCAGGAGTTTGAGACCAGCCTGGCCAACATGGTGAAACCCTCCCTACTAAAAGTACAAAAATTAGCCAGGCATGGTGGCACATGCCTGTAGTCCTAGCTACTTGGGAGGCTGAGGCAGGAGAATCACTTCAACCCATGAGGCAGTTCAAGAGATTATAGTGAGCCGAGATCACGCCATTGCATTCCAGCCTGGGCAACAGAGTGAGACTCTGTCTCATAAATAAATAAAGTGTGATTGATTGCTCAGAGGACAGATGGAAAAGAGGCAGAAATCTTGATGAGACAGCACATACTTGCAGAAGTGAATTCATATCCAGAACCCCTAAGGGACCATTTTTAACAAGTGAGCTGGGTTTTTGTGTGTGTGTGGGGGGGGGGGGGGGGGGGGTGGATAAGTCCTTTACATTCATAGAGAAGACAGTGACTCTCCAGTTCTTTGTTTTGCCTTCCTTCATGACACTGAAATTTTCAGGGGCTAGGATTACCTCGGTTCTTTGGCAGTACCATCCAGTAGAATTTTCTGTGATGATAGAAATGTTCTGTAATTGTACTTTCCAATATGGTAGCTACTAGCTACGTGTGGCTTTTGAGCACTTTAAGTGCGGCTAGTGTAACTGAGGACATGAATTTTTAAGTTTTATTTAATTTTAATTATTTTAAATTTAAATATCCACAAGAGACTAATGGCCACATTCAATAGTAGAACAGCTCTTGAATGATCTCTTTCTCCTTAGTGAGGAAGGACATAAGAACTTCTATAGGAGTGAAGGATGTATGAGGCCACACAGAAAATTTTGCTGTGGAGAGGCACTAGCTTTCCCAGTGACTACTCTGGTGAACCTTTAGAAGAGTAAGTTTGTAGTTTCAGAAACTCCACACTCTCTTCTCTTTGCTATCTTTGTGAGTTTGTTCACGAGGAGACGGTTTTGGAGAATTTTTTTTTCATGACTAGATTCTGAGTATTCTCTCATCTTAAGGACAGTCCTGTCCTTAAATCCACACATCTGCAAAGCAGAATTAGCTCCCAAGGATGCTTGATGAGGAAATATGGAAACACAGGAGACCATTTCACCAAGGCCAAAGCAGCTCCAGTTCTTCTTTTGTGGTCTTAGAGAGGAAGTCTGGAGTCATTGAAATTATCCTGGCTTAGAATCAGAGAGACTTGGATTCAAATTTTGGCCCAGAAACAAGTTATCTACCATTTTGGCTTTGCATTTGACATGTGTAAAATGGAAAGAACAATACCTACCTAAAACGACTGTTCTGGGTGTTATACATAATTAATAACTTATTTATATTTATTACACATGAATGTATTAATACCAGGTAATATGTTAAATATTGGGGATAAAATTGTGGGCAAAGCAGATAGGAGTCTTGTTCCAAAAAAGCATATGTTCTAGTATGGAAAGTTTCTTCGTTCATTTTGTGTTGCTATAACAGAATACCTGTGGCTGGGTAATTTATAAAGGAAAGAGGTTCATTTGGCTCACAGTTCTGTGGGCTGGGAAGTTGAAGAGCATGGTGCCGGATTCTGGTGAAGGGTTTCCCGCTGTGTCATAATAGTAGCAGTTCAAAGGGTGAGTCAAATTTGAAGGGGCCCAACATGCAAGGTGTCCTCGCTTTATAAACAAGTTGCTCTTGCAGGAATGGATCAAGTCTAATGAGAGCAAGAACTCATTATTGTGAGAACAGCAGCAAGCCATTTATGAGCGATCTGTCCCCATTACCTAAACACCTCCCATTGAGCCCTACCTCTTAAAGGTTTCACCTCCCAACATTGTTACCTTTGCAATTAAATTTCAGCATGAGTTTTGGCGGGGACAAATCACATTCAAACCATAGCAGGAAGATAAACATTCATCAAATAATCGCATGAGTATATACTATATCTTTATAATACAATGATATGCTATGTAAAATTACAGACTGTGACAAGTTCAGGAAAGGAGAGTAAAGGTGAGGTGATTTTTAAGTATACCTGCATATTTTTTGATGCTCTTCCTCTCCCTCTTTTTAGAATTAGGTAGAATCTAAGTCCTCTCTGATTAGATATGAACCAGTCTCAGTGACTCACTTGTGAAAAACAGAATGTGGCAGAAGTGGTGCTATGTGGCTTCTGAGGCTAATTCATACAGAAGGATACAGCTTTCCTCTGTGCACTCACTTGCTCTCTCTCTCTCTCTCTCAATGCTTAACTTTTGAGATCAAGTCAACATGTTATGAGGAAGCCTAGGAAATAAGGAGAGTCCTATGTAGAGAAGAACTGAGGCTTCTCGACAACAGCCAACACCAACGTGCCAGCCACATGAGTGAGCAGTCTTTAAGTGGAAACTCCAGTCTCAATTAGACCTTCAGATAATGCATTCCTGGCTGACCTCTGCAATCTCAGGAGAGACCACAAGCCAGAACCACTAAGCCATGCCATTCCCAAATGCAGAAACTGTGAGAAATAATACATGATTATTACTGTTTTAAGACATTAAGTTTTAAAGAGATTTGTTACCCAGCATTAGACAACATGATAGAAAACCAGGAGATAAAGTCTGAGGGATCAGTAAAGACTTTCTTGATGAAATAACCTTTGAACTTATAACAGGAGGAGAGGAATTAATTAGCTCAAGAAGAGGGAGAAGTATTCTAAGGAGCTATATCAACACAAACAACGGCCCTGTGGGCAACTGATAAACTTGAGAAATTAGGAGTTATCTAGTTTGGGAAGAACACAGGGTTGGGAGGGAGAGGTGCAAGATGCTTGAAAAGGTGTCAGAGGTAGGGGAGAGTTAGATCATTACGGGCCTTAGAAAGGACTTTTTTTCTAAACATGACAGAACACTCTTGAAGGGTATTCATCAGGTAGGGAGGTATCAAGCCTTACATTCTAGGTTTCTGCTGATTTCCCAGAGACGGAAACAATGGATGAGGACCAAGTTTATAGTGGAAGATCATGGTTTTGGATAGGTTGCTTGAGATACTTTTGAGATACCCAGATGGTGGTATCATGCAAGCAATCAGATACATACATTTGGAGTTCCAGAGAGAGAGATGGATCACATATGTATGTTTGGAAGACAACAGCGAAAAAATAATAATTGAAACCAATGGAATGAATGAGCTCAGCTGGAGACAGGATATAAAGTGAAACTAGAAGAAAGCCTAAGATCCAGGACCACAAAATTCATGGCTTGCTAGAGGAGACCAGGTCAGCTAAGCAAAATGAGAGAGAGTAGCCAGAGAAGTAGGAATTAAATGAACAGATTGTCTCAGGGAGGTGGTGGTTAATAATGTCAAATAATCCAAGTAAGATGGTAGATGAAAGGCCTACTTAACTAGCTACACTCATGAAAAACTAGAATGACCGCTGTTTGAATGCAATTCCTGATGGGTGCAGAAGCTCAATTGGAGAAGGCTGAGAAATAAGTAGGAGGAAAATAAATGGAGGCAATGAGGCCAGACAATTCCTCTCAGAAGTTTTGCTATGAAAGGGAAGAGAGAGGACAGTAGCTGGGCAAAAGGCTAGAAAAATAGAGGTTATTTTTTGTTGTATTTAAGAGGGGAAAGATATTTGTTTAAATGCTGATGAAAAGGATCCAGTATAGAGTGAAGCTGAAGATCTGGAAGAGAGAGGAATAATGTGTAAAGAAAGGACTATGAAAATGTGAGAAGGGGTAGGACTCACAACCAAGTGAAGTCCTTGGTGCATGGGAGGTATGTGACTATTGATAGTTCTCTTTAGCATGTATTTTTAACTTTGAAGAAAAATGGTGGTTGCACACGGTGGCTGATGTCTGTAATCCCGGTACTATGGGAGGCTGAGATGAAAGGATCATTTGAGCCTAGAAGTTCAAAACCAGTAGGGGAACACACACACACACGAAATTGGTGGTGCATGCCTGTAGTCCCAGCTAATCAGGAGGGTAAGGTGGGAGGCTCACTTGAGCCTGGGAGGTGGAGGCTGCAGCGAGCCAAGATGGCGCCACTGCACTTCATCCTGGTTGACACAGTGAGACCCTGTCTCCCCCCCAAAACTGTGAAATATTAATACAATAGTAGAAAGGAGTGTTTAAAATAAATACATAGCTTCATGAATCATTATAGTGAGCATTCGTGATGCAACCAGGCAAAAATAAACTTTGCCAGCAGTCCAGAAGCCCCCTTCCTGTGTCTTCCTTCTTCATCACAACACCTTTCTTCTAGTGATAACCACTACCTCAGATTTGTTGGTCATTCTTCTTGTTCTTCTATTGAACTTCTTTATTCTTTCTAAATATGTATCTCTAAACAATGCTGTTAAATTTTCCTTGTTTTTGATCTTTATATAAAAACAATTATACTATATGGGTTCTTTTATTCATACTCTTTTTACTCAGTATATTTTAAGGATTCACCCGTGTCATTGCATGTAGCTGTTGTTCATTCATTTTCATCACTGTATAGAATTCCATTGTATGATTATATAACAATTTGTTTATCCTTTCTAGCACTAGTGGACATAGCAGTTGTTTCCTGTTTGAGGTTATTACAAAAATATCCAAAGAATATTCTTGCACATGTGTCCTGGTGCACATGCGTCTGAGTCTCTCTTTGGCATATTATTAAGAGTGGAACTTCTGAGTCACAGAATGAGTGATTTTACCAATTTATACCTCTACAGGAAAAGATGCTCAATCTAATTAGAAATGAGGTGACTTGTATCATCATTAATACATCTCTCCTTGTCTTCCAAAGCAGTATCTTCTGGAGCCAGGTACAACTTCAGGGTAAATTCTAACCCATTGGCTCTGGCTCTCCTTTCTAGCTTCAGGCTGACTCGGAGTTTGTCTCAGCATGATTTGTTACCACTAAGTGGACCACTGTTTCAGTTTCTTTCTTGGTAAGAACTAGTGGGGGGAAACAAAGCCTTTTGTATCATTAGTGATAGACATGATTGTTACATCTCCAGGTAGGTCACCCCTGTGGACATGGATCTTCCGCCTTCATTGTAGTGGGCAGCTCAGTGGGAGGCTAAGAGCATGAAATCTGGAGCTGGACTGCCCAAGTTTGAATCTTTGCTTTGCACTTATTAAATATGTGACCCTGATCTAGTTATTTCCTCTCTCTAGTCCTTGGCTCGTTCATCTATAAAATGAGAGTAATAACAGTACCTACCTCATAGGGTGGCTGTGGGGATCAAATGAGGTAATACCCAGAAAGTACTTAGATCAGTGCCTGGCATTCCACTGCTTTGATTTATATTCATTTCAGCTTTGGTGACAGTAGAGGTCAGGGGTTATGAATACAGGTTATAAACATGAGTCAGAATGAATTCAGGTTCTGACTCTACTCTCTTCTGGCTATGTGACCACGGACAAGTCATATAACCTCCCTAACATCTCAGTTTTTCCCTTGTGTAAACTGGGGGTACTAATTACTACTTTACACAGGTGCTGTGAGAACTAATTGAGATGGTCAATGTAAAACGCCAAGTGCTAAGCATGGATGTAGTATATGGTATCTGTTGTCATTTTAGCAGGTTGCAGTTAATGTTCCTGCCCTTAGATGCTGGGGCCCTAAATCCATGCACTGGTCCTATGCATTGATCAAGGTGGCTGAGAAGAGTGAAAACATTTGGAAGAGTGGAGAGATGATAATGACAACGCGAGTCACTTCCCATTTGTGTGTATGTCCTGGGCAGGGCATACTTAGCTGCATGAGACCCAGACCGCTTTCCAGGGGCTCAGATAGGTAGGCATCACCAGTAACACACATATGCTGGTAACCAACAGAATACAAGAAGCATATCTGGGGCAAGGAGCTTCCAGGGTCCTAGAGAGGAAATATTCAGTTTAGCAGTCTTCTCGGAGGAAGAGGTTTTTAAGGTGAGTCTCAAAAAATATACACATAGAAGTTGGAGAAAATCTGGTCAAAAAGTTACATCATGTCGTAAAGTACTTTGGATCCTAGGCCAAGGAATTTTTCCTTAATTCAGTATGGAACGGGGAGATATTGTATTGCAAAGTGGCTATAAGACATGAACTAATCTGAAAGGTGCTCAGGCATACTGGGCCAACAAAGAGTGGTTTAGAAACCCTACTAACTGGTTGGCACTGCCATCGAAATTTATCTGGTGCTTTTAGAAGATGAGATTTGGAGAGAGATATGCCTAGTACAGTTTTAATGCCAAATTATTTATGTGTTTTCTAACACATTTCCAAAAACCAGTGCCAAGGTGGTTGGGTTTATTATTGTGAACCTCACTGTATTACCTTATCATTGCCTATGAATTAGAAATAAAATGCACTTGTACTTGACTGTGGTGGTACCTACACAAGTCAGCAAATTGCATAGACCTAAATACAGGCACGTACGAATACGTACAGGTAAGACCGGCGAAATCTGAATAAGATGGGTGGATTGTATCAATGTCAATATCCCAATTATGATACTGTATTAGAGTTTTGGAAGACATTACCAGTGGGGAGAATTGGGCAAAGTGAACAAATGATTTATTATTATCATTATTTTTTACAACTGCCTCTTACTCAGATTACTTCAAGAGTTGCAATTAAAAATGTATTTATAAGACTGGGTTCTGTGGCTCACTTTTGTAATCCCAGCACTTCAGGAAGCTGAGGCAGGAGGACAGCTTGAGCCCGGGAGTCTAAGACCAGCCTGGGCAGCATGGTGAAACTCCATCTCTACAAAAAAATTTTAAAAATTAGCTAGGCGTGGTGGTGCGTGCCTGTAGTTTCAGCTACTTGGGAGGCTGAGAAGGGAGGATGGCTTGATTCCAGGGAGTGGAGGCTTCAGTGAGCCCAGAATGCACTCCAGCCTGGGCGACACAGCAAGATCCTGTCTCCAAAAATAAAATTAAATAAATGATAAAAATAAAAATAAAGAAAAAAAGAAAAAGGAAAACAATGTATTAGTAAAAGTTATGTTTCGTAGAAATGCGTTGCAGTAAGTCACAGTTCAGTCTCCTCAGTTACCCATATATAGGGATATAGGGATTCCTCCGGCACAAAATACGTTGTTATTTAATCCGGAGGCCTCAGCTGGAAAAGAGAACCAAGTGCCTAGAAGGAATGAGGCCACTGTACAGGAATTGCTTTGCAGTTTCTTGATAAATAATTATAACAATCACCCGAAACTTTAGACGGTTTCTGTCCCCAGTGGGTCGACTTCACCCCTTTTCTGACTTACCGAGTGGGTCTCTGTCACTTTTGCGTCACTACCTCCAATGGCAAGGTTAAAATTATTCCTTTATTATTGAAATGAAGTTTCTCAATAAAGAAAGGGCTAACTTAAAGTCGCCGGATGCAGCGTTTTAAAGTTTAGGAAGTTACTTTTGAAAAGTACAACCGGCAGAAACGAGTGAACTTAGTTTTTTAAGTGACTTGCAGAAGACCGTGCTAGCAGGGCAGGTTTATTATCAACTCTGTAATTATCCTTCTTTGCTAGGCTAAAGGTTTTTCTTTCCCAACAGTAAGACAGATTTCGACTTGAGTGAGATCTGTGAACTTTTATAAAAGTGAAAGGGAAGAGGAGAAGAAATGGCAGGCTGGGAATCTGGCCCGGAGACGAGACGGCGTCCACCGCGCTCCAGAGCAACAATCTGAATCACCAGTAAGGAAACTTCTCTTCCCCACACTTGCAGACTTCCGCGAGTCTGGGAGCACTCAACGCAGCAACCCGCGTTTCCGCGTCCTGGATTAGGGAAACTGAGGCACGGCAGGCACGCCGCGCGCAACTCCGGCCTCGGCGCCTGCCCCCTTAAAGGAACCCAGGCTTCCAGAGTTCCTCGCGCGAGCGCAGGGACTTGCAAGCCGCGCTACTCCCGTCCGCCCCGCCCCACCCCCGCTCGGGACAAAGCCCGGAGCCCGCGCCGGGAGACGGAGGGCGGTTCCCGCGCGAGCCACGCTCCCCCGTGGGCGCGAGACTCCGCCCAGCTGCCTAGAGCCCGCGCTCCAACGGCGAAGCGACCGCGCCGGCCCGCCCCGATTCCCCATGACGTCACCGGCGGCGGCAAGCCCCGCCTCCGGCCCCGGGCGGCAGGCCGCATGACGTCACCGAGGCCCCACCCCTCCGGAGCGAGTTCGGTCCTGGCGTTCATTTCATTCCTGTCCTCATTCCGAACATTCTTAGCATCGCTCGCGCCGCGCCGCGCGGCCCGAGCCGAGCCGAGCCTCTGCTGCCGCCGCCGCGGCCCCGCCGCCCGCCGCGGGCGCCCACCAAGCACTTTGCAGACTCGCTTCCACCCTGCGGGCCATTCCGCGCGGCGGGGCCCGGGCCCGGGGCGGCCGCGTCCAGGGACAGGCCATGCAGTGACACCCCCCCACCCCTCCACCTTTGCCCGGAGCGCGGGCAGCAGCCCAGCGCGCCCAGCCGGCCCCGGGGCAGGAGCGGTGCTAGGCAGGGGTGGGGTGGCTGGGCCCGGGGACCGGGAGCCGGGGAGGGAGCCGGACACCGAGCAGAGGGCGGGGGAAGCGGCGCCGAAGTTTGCCTCGGACTCGCCGGGCGCTGCGGCGGCTCCCTGGGCCGAGGTAAGTTGGCGCGCGCGGCGGATGCTGGGGTGCGGGGGGCGCACGGGGCGGCGGGGGGCCGGCGGCGCGCCCCTCGCGGGCCGCTCTTTCTTTGCGGGCTCTGCTTTGTGTGCGACGGCGGGCGGGCACGCGGAGGGCCGCGGCCGGGCCCCCACACCCCCCTCCCCGCGCCCCCTCCGAGGTGAGCGGCCGGGCGCCGCCGCGCGACTTGCCAGGACGCCAAGTTGGGCCGCGCGCTGGGAGCCCGCGCGGCAACAGGCGGCCCCCGGCGGCGGTCCTGGAGGCGCCCTGCCGGCCGCGCCGCGCCCCCCGCGCGCCGCCTCTCCTGCCGCCTGCACGCGCACACACGAACACACCCTTGGGCGCCTTGCACGGGGTGCGCTGGGGAGCCAGAAGTTCGGAGCGAGCGCGGGCGGGCAGAGCCGCCGCCGCCGGCGCCGCCTCGGAGCCAGGAGCCGGCCCGGACCCCCCTGCTTTCGCCGCCTTCCCCCGGCGCCGGGGACCCCTGAGGCCGGCCCGGGTCTGCGCCGACTTGTGCCGCTGGCGGGGGGTTCGCTCCTTCTCAAAGATGAAAAAGGGCACGGTCGTTTTTGCCGCTTCTCCAGGACTGGTACTGCCGCCTCCGCCGCCGCTTCATTGCACATTCAAGTGGAAAATTTTCAGGAGTCAGCAGAAACATTGTGTCCAAAAAAGACTGAGTCGCAGTTACCACCAAACCCAGGAGGAGACTCTCCCTGGAAAACTTCCCTTCCCTTTCGGTAGGAAATACTGGGGGATTTGTTTGTTTATTGGAAGAGAAATGATCCCCAGGAGGGGAGAAAATCTGGGTACACTTCTAGTCTTTGTTCGTAACATCAACACTTGTTTTCAAAAGTCTAGAGTCCCACTTTAAATAAAGTTCAACTTCTGTGACTTTTCTTTTTTAAAAAAATAACGTTTGTATTTTTTTAAAAAGCAATATTTTTAATGAGTTGAAAACAATGAGGGCTCACACCTCCCCTCTCATGAAAATAAATGAAATCCAGATCAGAATTTTCTTTGCTTTTAAATTGCCTTTTTTAAAAGATTAATTTAAAGTTGGATAGTGTCACTATATAAAAATATTTATAAAACAATGAAATACCAGCCACCAGCGTTTCTCAGGAGGCTTGTTAACTTCTCAGAAGCAAGTGGCTTCCTGTGATTTGCAGAAATGAAAATTGACCTCAGTGAGCCCTGGAAACTTAGAGACAGATGATGTTCCAGGAGCAGGGAATGTAAAAAGGCCATGTTTAAAAACAGTGCCTTGGAAGGAGCCCAGGTCTTGGGACAGAAAGGTCTGTTAAGCCTGCCACATTTCAAAATAGTAAAAAGAAATATTAAAAACACTACACGTATTGCAAAGGAGCAGAACATTATCAGTTCACAACCACCACAGGTTTCTTTCTCCCCGCTTTCCACCTTGATTGTTTTTGAAAGTTCGGGTGGTCTGATGGCTTGGGGTGCGCTGGGTGCGTGCAGTGGTTACCTGAGTAGACACATCCCGCCCTTCAGGGAGGTGTAATCCACTGTGTAGTCACCGCCGCGAGTGGGTTCCTTTTTCTGCAGGCTGCAGTGAATCTTGCTGGTCTCCTAGGGATAGGGGCTTCTCTGAGGTACAGACTGGGGAACAGTCTTCAGGCTATGCCTGGTGCTTCACCCTTTCACTGTTGGGTTTGTGCCCCTCTTCTGTAAACAGCAGGGTCTTTGGGCCCAAGCATATCTGAATGCTTATAAGGACTAGACTTAAATCCAACTTCTTTACGAATCTTTTCCTTTTTAGAAGGAGATAGTAGAACTAATTACAGAGTGACTCAGGAAAGACAAATGGATTCGTTGAACCTTTGTCAGTGGTGAGGTTTTGAATTGTTGTATTTTTGGGGAAAGGCTTATTTTTCTAATCTCACTGTTACCATAAATGGGCACAGATATTTTTGTTTAGTGTTTCTTTGTATGTGCAACTCCGTGTTGAACTCTCAGGTTTCAGGTTTTAAACAGTTAACAATTCTTTTATTTATTGTTGGTATAAAAAAATGAACTGATAAGCTATATCCATTACGGGTTCTTGCTGATGGTATCAAAGTGCCAAGGTAGACTATTTTATTTTTACTTTAATGGTAAATATTATTTGATCTGCAGTTTTAGGGGAATATTAGAACTTTTTTTTTACAAACAAGCTTGAAACAAAACCAGTATGATACTTTACCTTGACAATAGGGGTAAAGAAAATTATAGGAAAGAATCTTTGTGTAAATTCCTCCTCTGTGTGATCCTTTATAAAGTAATGAACTCCGGGGAACATGCATGAGAGAGATTATTGGAAGGTTGGAGGGTTTTTTTTCTTTTCTTTTCCCAAAACAAAAACCAGGACTCACCATGACATACCCTTAATGAAATTTAATTTAAAGGGGGAGGACATCCCAATTTAGTTTGAGCCAGACTGATAGGAATTTCTCACTGAGAGGCTTTTTCTTGCCTTGTGGTACAATGTGTGCCCGGGCCCCAGCAGCAAACTAATTACACATAAGGGCGGGTTTGGGAGGGCAGCCTTGGGGGAGTCGGCTTCCTCCTCCCTTTCCCATTTCCTCTCTCCCCCCACTTACTTGATACAGCAGGAATTATATATTGGTATACTCACTTGGGAGATTGGAGTCCCCTTTTATTTAGAAAAAGAACAAATAAGTCAAAAGGAAACAAATGTTCGAGTTTTTTTCCCTGCTTGAGCTTCAGCAATTTATAAACAATTTTGTGTTTTGTTGGTTCTTAGAATACGGAGCAGCGATTATGAGGGCATTTCTTAATGGGAACATTTGGGAAGAATATACTTTTATCATTGGTGTTTAGATTGTATTTGTTGTTACATATTCAGCAGAAGAGTATGTAATACGAACAGTTTAAAGCATGTAGATCCCAAATGTTAAATAGACTTTTGAAGAAATGAACTGTAACATTAACAATATTTTAAGGTTGGTTAAGGTTGGTTGCTTCAGAAATGGATTGATCTTTCATACATGGTGGTCATACAAGAGCCTGGGCATTTGTAGGATTACTTTTCTCTGTAATCCCATGTGTTATGTGTTAATTATGAGCATAATTATGCTACCTGCAAATGAAAATTGTGGTGTCTTATCACTCAGGGTTGGTGCAAATTAACTGTATGTATGATCTGGTGGACTTAAAAATTACCATATTCACATACAGTAGTTGGATAACACTTTTAAGCTCCATTTGAGGCACTTTTTCTTGTACCCAGTAAAGAGATTGTGAAAGGAAAAATAAATAAATAAATATGAAAGCTGTGTTTAGAGGCTGAATCTGTTTAGTGGTAAAACTTTAGGTTCTGTTTTCTCCAAAGAGTGAAGAATGTGGCCAAAACAAGTGTCCAGATTTCTCTGTAGAACTGCAAGAAAATCCAAGCCAACCTTGCTGTTTTTAAATGTGAGCATTACAGCTTCCCCTTTGGAGTTCAGTGACTGGAACTGCAAACTGCTAATGTCCAACTTTTGAACTCAGCCAGAAAAATATATTGTAAGCTTATTGCCCTTTGACAAACCTAGGCTGTGCTGCTGCTGGGCTGCTTGGGGACTGATTGATGGCTGGCATAATCTTTTATAGCTACATGGTGCTTTTTATTTTATAATAAGGCATAGATTACCTTGTGGTATTAATATTTAAGTTGCATCTAGAGTTGTGTTTAAACCACATCAGTGATATATTTTATTTCATATTCATAAAAATGATGAAATGAGGTAATTCAAGTCTATCCTAAGCACTTCATATTTCAGGGTTGAGCTTTTTGACGGACACCTTATTTAGACATTGTTGTATTGCAATTAATGTATACCTCTGAAATCGGAAGTTCTGGGGCTTCCCTCTTCTTGGGATAGTTTGTGGAATGCTAGTGTATTTGGATCTAAATATTTGGAGTGTTTTTCTGTGGGTTTTTATTTTTTGTTTCAAAACTGTGAACTCTTGAGTGTCCTCAGTCTGTAAGATTCTCATTATGAGCTTCGTGGTTCATATTTAAATTTGGAGTTGAAATTTGACAATTTTTTCAAATACATTCCAGTTTTGTAGTGGTACAGAATAGGGTAGCTTTGAAATATGTATTTTGTTTTAGTCAAAGTAAAAATGGGTTGCCCTGGTGGGTGGATTTTCGGGATGATGTTTCTTACAAGGGTAGGTTACTCTTAGCTTTTAAATTCTCCTTTGGTCCACTGACTTTTTGCATAGTTGAGAGGATTCTCAAAAAAATAGTTTCTAATAGTCCAGGAGTCTTGGCTAACTGTGAAACTCACTCGTTTCCTCTTCTTGATTGGATAATGGTGGTGGTGGTGGTGGTGGTGGTGGTGGTGATGGTGGTTAGTAGGGGGAAGGTCCTCATAAAAAGCTCTCTTTTTTCTGTGTTTGTGGCCAAGGAAAGGGTGTGTTGCATGCGCTACGCCCACCCCACTCCTTGTTTAAAACTGGTCTTTACTACCCGAATGCAATGCTTTTTATCCTTTTTCATGATTCACATTTGTTTTGAAGGCTCTGTTCTAGGATTTCATTAGTAGTTTTAATTTGCAGGCATGGGACCCTGGAAAATGGGTTTAAAAGAAAAAGCTGGCTTATTGATGAGTAAGTTAAGCATCCGTCATCTCTAGTGGGAAATTCTGGTTGCTTTTAGGCATCTCACAAGTTTAGATGTATGTGTAAAGTGACTGAAACACCCTTGACTGGGAATATACAACACTGTTGTTCTTACTGATACGTAAACTGAAAAACTGCCGCTAATGGTGGGAAATGTTAATTTTGTGAGAACATATTGAACTTATATTCTCTGGCATGAACTTTTTTAAAAAAATGCATCAACTGTGCTGCTTTTTTTTTTTTTAATAGGCACAGCTTTCTAATTATCATAATTCAGTTCAGCTCTGCTCTTGGATGGTGTTCAAGTGCAATCTCAATTTAACTTGAAAGGGGATTTTTTTTTTTAAAACTTGGAATGTTGAAGAAAATTTGAAAAGTTCATCCAAGAATGTTGTCTGCTTAGGTGTGAGTAAATCTAGGGGAATGAAATGAGTGCCTTTCTGTAATAGTTCAATAGATCTGAATATTAAGAAAGAGATTTTTTTGGCTTTGCTTTCTATCCAAGCGTTTTTGTATAAACTGATGCTACACACTGCTGAGTTCTCTTTGAAAACCAGTGTTTTTCTAATAGATAGTAAACTAAATAAATGAATATTTTATTACCATCTGCAAAAATGGGAAAGTCTTTTAAGAGAGTAGAAATACAAAATTGTTATGAATTTATTTGACAGAAATCACTGTTAATCTTTTATACCAGCCAAGCCTTTAGAAGGTAATTGCTTTTTCTGCTCCTTCTTTACTCTGTGACTTGATGGCATTTTGTGAAGGGAGTCATCTTTGACAGCGTTCATCCCAGTGTCGGTATCCTTTAATTTTTCTCCAACTTTAATAGCTTTTCAAAGAAAAAAAACTAAATGAAGCCCAAGCGCCAAATCCTCCGGGAATCAATTTTAATTATAAGAAAGAACAACTTAGATGGGCCTTCCGACTTTCGTCCAGCCTGACTCCTTCTGCTGAAATGCAGAGAGCCCGTGGAAACCAAATGACTTCATTTGCTCTGGCACTTAAGAACCGAATTCACTTCCGTGGTAGTGAAATAAAAGGAGCCAAGTGTTTTAAATAGCCACTCCCCGAGGCCCGCCCGCCCGCCTGAGCCTGTTGAGAAAAGCGTATTGTCTGCTTACAGCTCTAGCTGGGAGCCTGCCTGGTTCGCCCTTCCCCACCGGGCAGCTCCATTTCTGAAGTTGACATCTGGTTTTCTCTCTGTTCACCTGATCTATCCCCGTACACGCGCTCACATGCAGTGTGCACGCATGCATTCTGCAGGTAATAGGGATTTGTGACATTAAGTATGTGTGTCTTTCAAATCCCTACTGGGATGGGGGAGGAACAAAGCTAATGGCACAAAATAAAATGTAAACACAGTAGCTGCCCCACATGCCGCCGCTGCTGGGTTTCTGTCCGATGGTGCTTTCTGGGTAGGCGTGCCTATTGTTATGGCAGCAACAGGCGGCAGAACTTGGGGCACCATATGGCGGATGTGGGCCTCAGATAAGCTGTCTGGTAATTTAGCTTATCAATAGCATTTTGATATGCTTCATTTTCAGATCACCCATTACTGTGGCTGGGGGTGTCTTGGGGGCTAACTGATTCTGAAACCATTGTGAGTGGATGCTTCCTTTGGTGGAATCTCTTCCAATCCTTTCTCCCTGGCTGCCTTTTCATCTCAAAGCCTTTGAGAGACAGTGCTGGTTAGAGTTAGAGCTCCATTAGCTGAAGAAACCATCAGCCTCATCTTGAAATGCTGGGCACTTAGAAGACCTTGTCATGTATTGTCATTGAGAGAAAAACAGAAAACAGGTACTTAATAACGTTTCATATTGTCCGAGCCAAGAAATTCTCTTAATTCAAAGTTACTTTTGCTTTAAATATTGGAGTAAGTTTGATACTGTTTTCTAATTTTGATGAAAGGTTTCTACTTTTGTTATGCATTCAGAATACTCTCCCTAATTTCTTTTCACCTTTAGATTTTACCATAGCTGTAAAATACAAACATTATTACCATTTATATAACTTGAAATCAGGGAATGTGCCGTTTGTAATTTGGAGGCAAGAAGCGGCTTCCTTCATGCCTAGAAATTGTGAAAGTGGAAAATGCTTCCAGAACACCACTCAAGTGTCCAGTGAGGCTGAAGCAAAACTAAAATCTCCCCTACTCATGAATTGGTAGGGGAACTTGTGCATCAGCTGGAGCCAGCTCAGGGAATCTGCACTTAGTAGGTGGCTCAGTGGAAGTGTGATGGTGTGCATGACCATGTGCTCATCACCTGTGTGACCCTCATTCACCACAAACTTGTGTCCCTGATATGTGGCAGGCATGGGGGCAGCTAGGGCTAGGCTGCCTGCATGTTCTCACTCACCTTTCCAGGCCCTGCACCTTTTCTCACATTTTGCCTTTTGGGTTTGCAATTCAGGGCACGTGGATCCATTTACATGGCTAATTCAGGATGGTTTTGACTGAAACCCAGCTCAGCCTCTTTCTGTTCCTGCTCCAGGAAGCTTCTGCCACATCAGTGGTTCCCACCTTAGCATGTGCACTGCAGCCTCCGTGGAGCTTTTACAGCCTGGGCACCACCTGTGAAGGCTTAGGAGGGTTGTGGTAGGTGCAGTGTGTCTGTATTTCTGAAAGGCCCCATCATAGTATCTGCTGTGGGCTGGGAACCATTGATCTAGATATTCTAATTTTTATCTGCAGATAGAATCAGGTTAAATTTGACCACTTCCGATTCTGAATGTGATTTTCTTCCCTCTATATTTGTGAGACGGTGTACCTAGGAACATAGGCTGAGTCTTTATGGAATTGACTAAGATGTTCATCATTGGTTCTAAAGATAAGCCTGCACAAAACTGAGGTCTTACCTTTCTATTCAGGGGAAGCAATAAAATGAACCAGAACCACCTTCTCTGTGCTCGGCATTCATCTGTTACTTCTTGGGAGTGTAGCACTTGTTTCCAGATGTGATTGTAGAGGTGTGTGTCATGCTTACTGGTGAGGAGCTTGAGAATGGAGTTCTGTCTGGCTGCTTGTAGAGGTTTTGCTTTTTGAGTAGCAGGGATGTTCCTAGAGGTCTTTGGGTGGTATGCCTGGTTTTAGAAAATGAGGGGATAGGAAGGGTGATCCTGATGGCTTTCTGGAGATGAACTGTGGATGAACCACCATGCTTTTCATTCTTTCCTTCCGTGTTTCTTCCCGTCACCTTGGGCACTTTGAAATCCAAATGCTCCTGGTTTTCATGCAGCTACTACTTGCCACTGAGCGTTTAAACATTTATGGGTGCTACTGTGTGCCAGGGATTTAGTGATTAGGAAAAGGTGGCTAATGAACAGCGATCAGTAAAACTCCCCTGCCTGGCAGAGTTTACAGTTTAGCAAGGAAAGCAGGCATGTAAAGAGGTCATGGTAATCCAGCAGGAAAGTTGTGTGTATGGTATTTTGTGAGTTCCAAGGTGCACATTTTTAACATGCTTGAACATTTTTGAAATTGGGATGTGTTGGACAATCGTGGCTGGTCAGGTGGTGGTAATGACCCTTGATGTTGGATACGCTCACCAAAGCCTGTGGAGTGAATGCAGTGGACAGGAAGGAAATCCCAGAGTCAGTGGTGAGCATTCCTAAGAATACCCTTGTTATGGAGGGTGATATTGTATGGACACTGATCTCTCTGAGAAGTTACTTTAGCTTATGTTAACCTGATTTATTTAGCTTTTATTTTCCTTTTTATGTATGCACAAGATTGATAGTAAAAAGTTTCAACATGTATAAAATAATTCCAAGTGATAAGCATTGTGACATAATTTGTTTCACAGTAGTACGTCTGAAATAAAATCCTGCTACATCTTACTGGCAGTGGTGTCTTAGGGTTAGTGAAATGTTGAAAGAGCACGTTTGCATCTCTAGTCCTAAGGATCTGGGAGGTTATACATTATCGATGGTTGTTGCCTTGAGAGTTGCTTTGAGGGAGTGGGGTTTTTTACATGTTTATATTTTTTAGGAGCATGGATTTCCTTATGCAACATCAGAATAAAGGGGAAACACACTCACTGGGGTAAGCCCTCATCATATATCCAAAGTGCTGTGTTTCTTGTGGTAGGAACTGAGGAGGGCTTTTGGAGGAAGTGATGTTGGAGTTGGGCTTTGAAGGAACAGGGGGAATTTTTTTCCAGATGCCGTTTTGTGGGGTGAGTTGGGAGTAGGTTGTTAGAAAATAAACAAACCTTGTGAAATATTCTCCTGAGTAATGAACTTAACCGTCACATATTGATAGGTTTGTTGCTGATAATGGGCTACTACAGATTTGAAACTTGGCTGTGAGGAATTAATTGAAAGGAGTAGGAGTGGGGAACTGATTGACATGAACAGTGGGCTGTTTCCTGATTTTGGTTTGGAAAAAGACAGGATAATGTGGGTTCAAAATTACAGATTTGGAGTTGGACATACCTTGGCTCAGCTACTTGCCAGTATGGCCTTGGACAATTTACTTGTTCTCTGCAAGCCTCGGTGTTCCTGTCTATAAATTTCGATTGTGCCCACTATATACCAGACACATGATATGGTAAATGCTCAGTAAATAGCAACTTAAAATGTTATGTTGCATAACAGATCTTGAAGGATTTTCTGCCAAGTCACCCTGGACAGTGGACCTTGAGGAACACCCAAGGCTGAGGCATTTACTTAGAAGAGCTGGATTCCTGGTCTCAGGCAAACAGATAGAAATCTAGGAGAGGCTGAGGCAAACCCATAAAGCCCTTGACCATTAATCACTTTGAACCACACTTCCCTTATTCATAAAGTGAAGGAAATCCATCAGTAAATACATAATATTTGAGGTCATTCCTTACCCAGTATGAATTAAATGGAAATGCTTCAGAAACTGGATGGCATGGTGCAACTTCATCTGTCTAAAAGAAAACCTCTTCTTTAGCTTCTTGCTTGAAAGTCACACTCCTAACATTGCAAGGGTTGGGTTGTAAAAGTTCTTTTATAAGTGGTTGAATGGAACTCATCTTTTCATAGTGAAACAATGCTTAGGGTCTCGGGCCTTCTTGTAAAACCATTGCGTAATCCCCACTGGGGTGCAGAGGGCATCCAGCTTCAGGTGCGGAGAAGAAAGGTACTTTTGCTGCCCTCATTACACCTCTTAATACCTGCTTAGGGCTTAGCTTCTCTGTGCCGGCAGTTTCCCCATCTGGAAAATGGGAATGATGTTATCTACTTGGAAGAGTTGGAGTAAAGTTTAGATTAGGTAACTGCTGGCTCAGTAGGCTAGAGCTGCAGGTGTGGCTGCTGTTAAAACCCAGGCCATTTGTTTCTCCCAGTACTCCAGGCTCCAGAGATAAATCTTTGCCGCTCTCCTAAGACTCGCTTCCTCTGGGCCTTAAATGTGACTCAAATTATTCACATTCATGTGAATGAATGGTTGCCCATCTCTTTAGTCAATGATGTTTGTGAATTCCAGTGCCTAACTCCAGGTACTTCCTGGGTAGATGAGCTGAGTTCCTTCTGGAAGCTGTTGATAGAACCTTGTGTTTTCAAAGTCAGCTGCTTTAAGCTGGTCTTGCTCTGCTCACATTCCCAGCTACACTTCTGGGTGTGTCAGTGTCCCTGTGTTTTTAGATGTGGGCCACTCCCGGTGACTGGTCTGAGGAGTTAAGATTGCTTTGTGTGAACCTGGGCCAGGGACCACCTGCATTTTATTGACATCTTTTTTTTTTTTTTTTTTTTTTTTGAGACGGAGTCTCGCTCTATCGCCCAGGCTGGAGTGCGGTGGCCAGATCTCAGCTCACTGCGAGCTCCGCCTCCCGGGTTTACGCCATTCTCCTGCCTCAGCCTCCCAAGTAGCTGGGACCACAGGCGCCGGCCACCTCGCCTGGCTAGTTTTTTTGTATTTTTTAGTAGAGACGGGGTTTACACTGTATTAGCCAGGATGGTCTCGATCTCCTGACCTCGTGATCCGCCCGTCTCGGCCTTCCAAAGTGCTGGGATTATAGGCTCGAGCCACCGCGCCTGGCCTGACATCTTTTCCTGTTGTCTCTTAAGCAGTGTATAGACGTGTGTGTTAATTAATCTGGTTTCCCAGTCTTTAAAAAAATTTAACAATTATTGAGGGAGGAGAGTAGTCTGGTTAAGGAGAGAGACTTAGATTC
This sequence comes from Piliocolobus tephrosceles, assembly GCF_002776525.5. NCBI lineage: Eukaryota > Metazoa > Chordata > Mammalia > Primates > Cercopithecidae > Piliocolobus > Piliocolobus tephrosceles. Next base: position 51,953,039 of record NC_045446.1, on the reverse strand, counting down.
AAGCAGGCTGATAGTGGATAAGGGGAGAAAAATAGGTTTAAGAGCACTTATTCACAACCCTGGGAGTCTACTAAAAGTACTGAATTACATACTTTAAAAGGGTGAACTTTATAGTATGTGAATCATATCTCATAAAGAGATAAAACACTGGATCTAGTCACCACACAGAATAGCATCTTGTCATGCCCGCCATGGTGTCCCCAGCACTCTGGCTGTCCTGTTTTTAGGTGGTCAAGTGATTAAAAATTGATAATCAGACCTAATAAGAAGAGTTTACATTTCTGCCAGTTTGTTTGTTTTAGAGGGGAGCCAGGAAAAAACATACAGTTCGTTTCAAAGATAAACAGTAGTAATATTTAAATGAAAGATTTTTTACTTCAGGAAGATTCAGTTTCAGTAATGTGGAATGATGTGCTCCCTAATGATAAATGTTTACCATGTTAACCTATCCTTATGGATTATACTTTTAAACAATTCAGGAACTAAGTCATAAAGGATAAAGTGGGAGATCATGAAGAGGAAACACCTGGAAGGCATGGGAGGCCACAAATCAGTCATTGAATCTGATTTACAGATTGACTTAAGAATGGGAAAAAACGGACCCAGAATCAGGTTAATGTGTACCTCAAGTTTCAGGCTCTGCTCTGCCTAGCTTTTTTCTGAATTTTAACTTGGTCTTCCTTGTTCCTGTGTCCACCCACAAGATCTTGGCTGCCTTCCTGTGGTTACTGTTGTGGCAGTTTTGCCCGTTTGTATTTTCTACAGGGCTGCCCTTTATGGTTCCCCATGGCTGTGTACCTGTTTGCCTGGTATAGTCCTGGTTTATGTTGCTTGTCTTGGCATAATCCTTAAAGAACCCTCTTTTACTATCAGAATGTCCCAGTTTGGATGATAAATTATATGCCTATTGTACTAATAGGAAACTGTCAGGGAAACTGGCAGACTAGACTTCTCTAAAATGGAGAGAAAATCCCGGGCAGGAGAGCTTTGTGGTGTCTTGGTATTGAGCTCATAACAGTATTACTTTTGAAGGATTGTCCCAGGCCATTTCTGAGGCCAGAGCTACAATAGAGGGGAATTTCAGGAAACAACTTTCCCTTCAAATCTGTGCAATTTCAACCAAATTGTTTCAAACCCTGTTCTTTTCTGTGGATGCATTCGTAAGTATTTTTTAAAAAATAATTCTCATCATTCATAGGAATGATTCAGCATTGGTTCATTTCCTTTTAGACCAACAAAGTTTAATTTAGAAAGAAGTTTTTTTCAGTGGTATTCTGAAAGGCTGGTTTGTACTGTATGAAAATGGGGGATTTCAGATTATAATTTAGAACCTGTGGTCTTGGCACTCTTGACATTCTTAGGTTTCAAACTCACTTACCTTTGTTCTTTGGGAGACTGTGTGATGATGTTCTATGATGCACCTAAATAGATAAGCCAGAGCACATTGAGTGGACTTTTAGAAATTTTAAAATAAATTTTTGTACTTTTAGAACTTTGCCTAAAACCAAAAGTAATTGGAATGACACTGCTCAGTTCCCGGTGGTTCTTTTGACACCACTGTTTAGTTATTTTGTGATGTGCCTTAGGCAGTGACTTTGGGCAGGAGTGGAGGTGTTCAGTCCCGTGTTCAGCTGTGGCCAAAACAATGGCATCTGGACTTTGCTGTTGAGAACTCTGCTAGAGAATTGTTACCTTGTTGGGGTGGTTCACTTGAGAGAAGGCATTTGAGGGTCCTGCAAGTGCTGGATCTTGGTCTCTCCACTTCTAGCTGGTGTGGAAGGAAGTTTTGGTTGGGAATGCTCTGCTATGACTCTTCCTGTGACCTTAGGTAAGTCACTTGAAAATCTTTGGTTTATTTTTCTGGGAAGATGATGCTGTACTGCCTCTTGCCCCTCTAGCTGTTTTTGTGCTGGGCTTTTGATTAAAGAGAGAAAATGTGTGAGCCCTTAGGCAGAAAAGTCCTGGAGAACTGTTATCTTATCATACCATCCATAACCCTCAAAGACAGGTTTTGTGGAGGAGGAGCAGTACTGCTGAGTTCACTTTTAGTTGTGCTAATTTCCTGGGCTTCTCGGATGGGAAGGGAAGGCTGACAGGCCAGGTTCTGTCTTAAGCCCATATGAGTTCCAGTTGTAGTTGAAGAAGCTGAAGCTCAGGGCAGTTGAGTGACCTCCCCAGCATCACACAGCTACACTCTGAAACCAGTTCTTTATCTGTGTGACTCCACAGCTGTCAGGCTAACAAAGAACTGCACATCAAGTCACCTGTCAGGTTTTCTTGTGACATTTGAAGGGAGTTAAGATAGATTGTGACATTGAAACAAAGGTAGTCTTCTCATTTACTGTATTTGCCCAGAAAAACGAGGACACAATACTTTTGTTTTCTTGGTGGCCCATTTTACTCCCTCTTCAATACAAACTTATGGGTAAGGTCTTGAAAAGTTGGGTGTGTCTCAGTTGAGCCTTTCAGAGGTTACTTATTCTACCCCGTTCACCTCTCTCCTGTGGTTTCAGTCCTGCAGGACTTTGGGGACCAGTACCCCTCACCCCCCCGTGACTGGTTATACTCACCATTGAGAGAGAGGGGGCAGGACTCCTTGGGGCCAGGCTAATCCAAACTGCTCTCTAGGTGGGTGTAGTGGGTAGGGGGGACTGCTGTAGTTTGGAAGCTTGGAACTGGACCTGCCAGTATATCTGGTTTTGCTTTGGAATGTGCTGTGTTGGCAGGCAGGCAGAATAAGTTAGCCCCCTCCACCACCCTGAAGGCCTGGATATGGAAATGGCCTCATGCTGGGGATACAGTTTAGGTAGATGACCTTGGCTTCACTTTTTGATAATGGGAGTGCTTGGGAACCTGCTGAGATGGGGTGAATTTCTCTCCTCCCACCCAGGTGACCAGCTTAGCCTGTGATAGGTGATGGGCAGTGATGGGGCAGCTGGCAGAAGAGAGTTAACTGTGCTTGCCCAGAGCCCTTCATAATCAGGCCTCTGAAAAAGACACTGGGACTTTGAAATGGGGTTGTTTACAGGGTTGATATCCATCTTTGACACCTTGGTTAGTTTTTGGTGGGAGGCAGTGGGGCTGGTTGATACAATCTCTTCCTCCTGTCTACCTATTTCTGGAGTCTCTCAGCCAAAAGGTGTGTGATCACTGATTGCCAGTTTTTAGGTATCTGTGCTCATGTCTTTCCCCCCTTCCAAACTTGCTTGTATCTTCTTAGTCTTCATGCGTTTCTTAAATTCTTCCTAGGTACTTCTGCTGGCTGTTTTGGTGTTGCCCTAACTCTGTGCAGTTCTCACTAGTGCTTGGTGTATTTAGCAAAGTAGGCTGAAAGCATGGCTTGGAGGTCAGATCTTGGTTGCAGCTCCAGTTCTGCCTGTTGGCTGTGTGATTTGGAGTAAGTGATTAACTCTCTCTGAGCTTCTTGTTTCCTCCTCTGCAAAGTGGAGAGAATAATAGTACTTCACATGTGAGTTTAAATGAAATATAGCAAATGACCCACTGCCAGCCTTTCTATTGGTTCGCCCAACCTACTGTGAATTCTGCTTCTTCCGCTCTCCAGTTCTCTGTTCAGAGTCCTGAGGTTTTCCTCCCAGCTAACATGGGCTGGTCTGACTAGGGGTCATTTATTTGCCTTTTCATCTTCCTCCTTCGGGTTTAGTTTTAAGCTTTGCCCCAGCTTCCCCTCTTGCTGGATTTCCTGCTTTGTCGTTTTTCTGTTTTTTTTTTTTTGTTTTGTTTTGTTTTTAAATTTTTGGTTTGTCAGGCTATTTCCCTTTAGTTTTCTTATTTTCTGTTGTCTCTCCCTCCTCCCTGGAAAACACCCATCCACCCTTCCCCCCTCCACTTTTCACCCTCTCTCCTCTGCTCTTATCACTTTAAGATCTCAGAGACTCTACCCTGCAGTTCACTACATTTCACCAAAAATGGTCATCAGAAAAGCACCACTTCTGCTCTCTTTAACACTGGATTGAATCTGTTGGCTTACAGAGTTCCCAGCACTCTTGAGAGTTGTTACTATTTTGGAATAATGTAACTTATTCTCATCCTCATTAGGCTTATGAACTTGTGGAATGACACAGGTTTCCTTCACTTATCTGTTTGACCTTGGGCAACCTCTTTATCCTTCTGAACCACCGTTTCCTAACCCCTGAAATGGACATAGTAGTGCCTTCCTTATGGGTTATAGTGCAGGTTCAGTGAGGGTGAGCACAGTGCCGACTCGCAGAGAAGTGTCTCATAAATGTTAGCTGCCGCTGCTGTTTATGATTGTGACCACCATCATCCAGCATCTGTGAAGTAGAGTGCCAAGTACATCTTCCGTAGCATCTGTCTCTCTTTTTGAAGGAGGGGGTGAGGAGCAGAATCTTATTTTTATTCTAGATTTTCAATGTCTTTGCTTTGGGAAAGTTTAGTACAGTAGAGGGCAATGAACCCCTGTGCACCCATTATCACCCAGCAGCAATCATCACCTCATGGCTATTCTTGTAAACTCCTGGCTCCTCTCCCACTAGATTATTTGGAAGCTATCCTAGTTGTCATACCATTTCATCTGTAAATTAGTACATATTTTAAAAATATGACTCTATTTTTAAAAAAACAACCAACTATGATACCATGATCACACCAGCACTTTAATTATTCCTTAATGTCGGCCGGCCACGGTAGCTCATGCCTGTAATCCCAGCACTTTAGGAGGCCGAGGTGGGCAGATCACGAGGTCAGGAGATCGAGACCATCCTCGCCAACATGGTGAAACCCCGTCTCTACTAAAAAATACAAAAAAAATTAACCAGGAGTGGTGGTGGGCGCCTGTAGTCCCAGCTACTTGGGAGGCTGAGGCAGGAGAATGGTGTGAACTCGGGAGGCGTAACTTGCAGTGAACTGAGATCGCGCCCCTGCCCTCCAGCCTGGGCAACAGAGTGAGACTTCATCCCAAAAAATAAAAAAAAAAAAAAAAAAAAATAATAGTAAGTCCTTAATGTCAATTATCTAGTCACTGTTTGGATTTCTTTGATTGTCTCGTAAATGTTTTTTCACAGTTCGCTTGTTCAAATGAGGGTCCAAAACCAGATCAACAGGTTATATTTGGTTGCTGTATTTCTTAAAACTCTTTAAATCTCATCACCACCTTTCTTGTAATTAATTTGTTACAAAAGCCCCTGTGTTTCTCTTCTAGACTTCCTCGTTCTGGATTTTGTAGTTGTATCTCCATCGTGCTGTGTATTTTATTCTCTTATCCTGTGTATTTTCTATAAATGGGAATTTAGATGTCGACATTTGATCTAATTCAGGTTTTTTTTTTAAATTTTTTTATGCAAATATTTCATAGCTAGTATTCTACCAGGAGGCACACAACGTACAGTGTCACTTTTTCTGTGATGTTAGTGCCATTGATTGATGATCTCTGCCTGTATCTATTATTTCATGTAGTTTTTGCAAACTGATGGTACTCTGATACTCTAGTTCTCTTTTTGGAGACAGGTCTCACTCTGTCACCCAGATTAGAGTACAGTGGTGCGATCTCGGCTTGCCGTAGCCTTGACTTCCCGGGCTCAGGTGATCCTCTCACCTCAGCCTCCTGAATAGCTGAGACTGTCAGTGCGCCACCATGCCTGGCTAGTTTTTTAGTTTTTTTGTAGAGACAGGGTTTCATAACCCAGGGTGGTCTGGAATTCCTGGGCTCAAGCGATCTGCTCACCTCGGCTTCCCAAATTGCTGAGATTACAGGCATGAGCCATCCCACCCAACCCATTCCTTCTTTTATGGACAAGGTTTCTTTATCAACTATATGGTTAACCTAGCGTATAGTTTGTAAAGGAAAGATAGTTTTTCTGTTTGCATATTATTAGGCAATCACTGATTTTAAATTATCGAATGCGTTTCAGTCCATTGCAGTTCCTCCTCTTACTGATGCTCACATTGTTTCGTCTTTGGCCAGAGAGAATTTCTTTAGTTGGCTCCTGTGGCCTTTTGATGTGACCCTAATAATAGTCTTTTATAGTTTCCTTGCTGTCCAATCTCCTGTATATTCTGGGAGATAGAATGAACCATTTCTGCAGAGTTTGGGTTCCTTTTCTTGAGAAATAGAATTTCCAGGCTATGATGTGTGTGCTAGGTTCTCTGCTTTTTTTCTTCTCCCACTCCTTCAGTTGAATAATCTGCTCACCTTTGGAAATGGATCCTGCCTGTCCTGTCAACTCTTAATCGTGGTAAAAGCTTTCCTTGCACACTTGCTCATGCCTGGCCTCTTTGGCTTTCGTTTACCACTTTCATGCTTGTGCTTGTCATCTTGTCCTTTCCTTCCTTAAGAAAAAGACCAAGCTGAAGAATTACCATGGATGGTTTGTGATTTGACTTTCCTCCTGAAGGCCAAAACTCATGTTAATGTAGGCTTCACAGAAGTCTTTAGTCATTGCCTTCATCATGTCTACCTGATAGTTTGTTGTATTCCTTGTTTACGTAACAGGACGTGAGAGATGCCTTATCTTATTATCTCTGTGAGCCGTTCAGGCGCAAGCTGTATTTCGATGATATGTTGGGTGCATTTGTACTCATCTGTTTCAATAAATTTTGTTTGAATTAAACTTTGTACTTCTTCTCCAAAGTGTTTAAAATAGAATGTATTTAATGTCCTAGTCATTTGAAGAATTTATCACTAGTCTGTTATTTTCATAAGCTTAAATAAGTTAAAGATTTGTAGTTTTAGATATATTTATGCATTGGACCCCTAGTTGTAACATAGCTATTGTTTTACTGCTGTGGGCGTACAGTAGTAGGCCCGTAAGCCTAAGATGAGTGTTTTTTATTTAACAAGTCTGCTATTAAACTTATTTTTAGTATTGTAATTTCTGTCTTTGCTTCTTGAAAATTGTTTTATACCTGTGTTGGTGCATCATAGACTATGCACTTAGGCCAGCACCCCCCAGTCGCCCCAGCAAAGCAGGGCTTATTTTAAAGACAAGCTCTAATGCTTTCTTCAGAGGTTCCATTCAGACCTACAGTTTTAGCTTCAGTAATACTTTTTTGTTTTGTTGGTGAAACAAAGCCGTATGCGTTCACAGTGCAGCTAACGCAGTCTCACAACAGCACAAGTGAATAGTCCTGAAATTATCATCATTCTCCACACCACTGAGAAATTAACCAGCATCCTGGCCTGGGAAATTTTGGATACACATTTAATGCCCCTCACCCACCACCCTGGCTTTTTTTACTTTTTAAAGCCGCAAGCTTAATTTAATGGTTCCTCTGTATTAAAGGAAAGTACAGTATTGTAGGGGTTTATTCCCCCCCTTCCTCCATGGGCACTGAGAGTAGGGGGAAGAGCCCCGTAATTCACAAGGCAGGCCTCTGTGCCCCGCGGTAAACTCAGTTTCACAAAGGGAATTTTCATTATGGTCCTGTGGCTCCCTAACATAGTGGAGGCTTCAGGAGGCAAATGGTAAAAGCTACCAAAGAAAAAGCTGGACTGGAGCCACTGACGTCATGTCAGTAAATCTGCTGGAGGAGCCCAGCCATGCAGCGCCTGCCAGCCGGCCCCTGCACTTTGGCCTTGCCTGGTCAACTGTTCTTACTGCTTCCTCCACCCCCACCCCACAGAACAGCCTGTGTTTTTTGTGTTCTTTTTCCCCTTTTCCTTCTGTGCAACTGGGCTGTGTCGAAACCCATAAAGGCTTTTGAAAACCACCCCTACTGGTCCTGTGCTTAATGTCTTGTGTGGGGAGAGTGGGGAGAATCCAAAGATTCATGAATGAGGGAGGCTTTAAATCTTTTTTCTAGTGGGGACCTCTTTGTAATGAATAAATCCACGGGGAACATCATGGAAAGCAGCCAGAGGTGCGACCCCTGGTGCTTAGTACTTTCAAAGAACTTTGCTTTTAAGTCCTGGGCTGTGTGCATGTGTGTCCATGCGTGTGTGCATGCGCACAGTAAAGGAGAGAGAAGCCCAGTCAGCACATGGGTGGAAATACAGAATATCAGCCTTCCAGCAGAGGATGATTTAAGCGAATGAGTTCCAGTGTGAGTCCTTTATTACCCATTACTCATTGGTCAGCTCACTCTGAACTCTGGTTTGCAACTGGAACAGTTAAGTCTTAAGCTGCATGCTTCTGTACATCCTGGATATTTAGAGTCACAACCCCAGATGGGCCTGAATTAAAATATTGCTGTGCTAAATCTATTTTTACATCTAGGGGAATGACATCTAAAAATAAACCTTATCCCACCTGTTATCCACTTTTGGGAAGTTGAAATGCTGTTAAGTCGCAGCCCATGGATTAAGCTTTGATGATGGCTTCCCATGTGATGCCTGCATTCCACTTTTCCTGCTGTTGGCATGATGTTTTCATTGTTTCAGTAACTGTTGTCCTCCTGTTTATTTTGCTGTGAATATTCATTTGAAAATAAGAGTGAAGCATAGGTTCAGGTTGGTTTTGATGTTCCTGAATCTTAGGGTCAGAAACATATTAAAAGCAGTATCTTATCCATGAATCATGAGATGAGTCAGTTCCTGAAACCACTACAAGCCTCATAGTTCTTGGCTACAAGCAAAGGCAGGAAATCCAGGCTTCAATAACTTCCTTTCCCAGTCCTGGCTATAGCCGCGTTGGTGGTTAGGTTCTGCTGCCTGCCTTTGTAAGCGGTAGGAAGATGTATGTCTGAGGAACAAAGGCACTTGAGTCAATTTACTGAAACTGTTTATAATTTGTGGTCTTGATCTGAATGTCAGGCTGCATTGGCACACCCTGCTCTGCTGTGCGGCCCGGCACAACTCAGCCAGGAAAAGCGGCAGGCTGAGTCGGGGGAAGTGCCCCAGCAAACACATGGCAAGTATTTCAAGGGGCTTTAGTGTTCCAGTGAATCCTAAAACTTGGGGACATGCAAACGGACGCTAGGCAGAAAGCTCTGGATTCCATATGTATAGTTGAAGTATCAACTCTTTGTTCCATTTGAGAGAAAGGAGAGAAAAAAGAGAGAGAAGGGAGAGAACAAACTAACACATTTGCCAGCCTGCCAGGCTCTGGCCTGTCTCTTGCTTTGACTTGCAATTTACTTCCTTATATACAGGGTCCTTTTTTTTTTTTTTTTTTTTTTTTTGGGGCTCCTTTTGCTGTGTTTCAGGCCAGTCTTCCTGACTTCAGAATCAGTTTTATAACTGTTTTATTAAATATTTTAAAGAGTAAGGGAGAAACACGAAGTTGTCTCCCAACATTGGGTCTGCTGTGACTCGTATTTATTTTTCTCCTTTATGAGCAGTGCCTACTGTGTGTATGTACCCAAGTCAGAACAGAGTCGAGTTGGTGTTTCTGTGTGAGGTTGGGACTCACCATTGCTTTATGCTTTACTTGTGAATTTATGAGCTTTTTCAATCTTGAAAAAAATTGAAATTGAGTGTGACTCATTTTCATTTATCAATTCTTACATTCTTTTTCTACGCTAATTGGTGTTAGCTAGCTGTGGGATTTGAGAAAATGGGACTGAAATGAGACCCTTTCCCCCACTACTGTAGGTTTATGTGGAGTCATTGGAAGTTCTGATAGAAGTCTAAAAATAGCATGGGTAGACCAATCCTGTGAAAAGACACTGAGAAAGATGGAAAAGAATTTGAGATGATGATCAGTTAGATATTGATGCTGCCTTTTAAATTGAGCTTATTTCCAATTCATAGCTGGCAATAGCTCAGAAAGGTCAAATTCTGTTTCAGCCTTTGTAAAGAGTAAAATAAAAGCAAATGCAAAACTTTGCCTGGCTTTTTAATCAAGTGTGGCTCATTCAGCGCACAGCCAGGCTGGCGAGTGCCACTTCCTTCTTGTCATTTGTATTTTGTGTTTGGGTAATTTTCTGTTCAACTTCAGGCCTCACTGAAAGGTTCTGATAAGCTGTTGAGAAAGTCAGGCTCATTTTGATTTTAGAGGCTTGACTGGGAGTCATAATTTCTGGCTCTGGTTCTCCAGATTTCAGGCTGGTACAAAAACTCCTTAGTCTTAGGTGAGTTTCTTTGGAAATCACTGTGAAAATTTATTACTCTTATTAACATGTTAATAGTCACTGTCTAAACTTGGGAGAGATTTTTCCTTATGTTGAGAGAGACGCAAATCCAATTATTTTTATTTGTCCTTCATTGATCTGAGAGTTAACTTCTTTTTCATGTAGATTTCAGACTGGGATTAGAGACCGAATCGTGAATTGCTTATCGTCTCTGGACCGAGTTGTTCAGGGCCAGGGATTGATTCATTAATTAAAATCAATGTAAATGGATTTGTAAGCCTCCCGTAACAGATTATCCTATTAGCAGCCACACAGAGCACAGCCCATGATCTGTGAGGAATGTTTGTTGCCTTAGGTGAAATGGACCCAGACTGATGGACTCTTTGGGGTTACTTTATGAAAAACCCAGTGGCTTTTGTAAGGAAGGGGGCCTCACTTAACCTTTACACTGAGCAGATATTTCCTATAGATGGCAGAGTATTTTATTTTCTGAGCCTGCCCCGGAAGGCTTGAGTTCTGTTTGTGTGTTGTGTGAGTTTCTACTGTGCCTGCGTCTCCCCAGCCCTTGGCATTCATGCTGTCCAGGACCTTGACATATTGCAGCCAGGTTCTGCCCCCTTTCAGGTGAGATTACTGCTAAGAACTCTTCTCTAAAGAAAAAAGGAGGAACCAGAAATACATTCCTATTTCATAGCAACAAAGTGCTTTTTTCCTCCAACCCAAGCAAGCTACAAAGAAGACAGTTGCTTGTTATTTGAGGCTCTGACTGTACAGCTGTGCCTCCTTAGAGTGGTAAGAAGACAAGATTATACTTTTGAAAAACTTTGTGGATTTAACAAAGGTCGGAGTTCATTCAGCGGCTGTCATTTGTGTGTGTTTTTGTTTTGTAACTGTGTTGGACAGGTAGATACTTTCTATAGTAGGACCAGCTCAGCCACCTTTTCTCTGTTTGGATCGAAGTGGGGATATCTGAGCCAAATTGAGTTAAAATCTGTCTCCTGCCTATTTTGGGATTGAGATAGCAATCCTAGTTTGTCTTTGATGCTCACACTGTAGTTCAGGGAGACCTTAACTAGGAAGTAGATGTTGGACTCATGGGTGTAGAGAAGTGTGGAATAAAGCCACTTTGCAGAGAGACAAGGAAGCACAGTTGTGCTGAGGATGAGACGAGAGACCAGGGGAATAGTCTCATTTCCTGATGGTTTTCTGTTTCCCGGTTTTCATCTCTCGTGAGGGTTGGCTGCAGTTTCTGATTCAGGGGTCTTTTGATGGACACCTTGGCCTTATAATGAACTCGTATTCCCTTACCTTTTTTTCCTACCGTAGGTTAGTGGGAGTGGGTTTCTGTTAATTGAAACCAAATGGTGTTTGGCTGACTAGTTTGTTGGGAAATACGCCCTGTGTGGTGTTCTAGGGTGGCCCCGTTCAGCAAAGGCAGCTCCATTTGGTTGTACGTGCCTTCTGCTTTGTCTGCCCTGCAGGGCTGCTCCCCTCAGCAGATAGAGCTGTCCTGGACCCTGTGCTCTCCTGTGTATTGGGTTTGAGGGAACATCATTCTGGTTCCTGGACTGTCTAGCTAACTGGGGAACAGCAAAGGTTACCCACTTCCACCCTGTCTCAGACTGGAACATTTCAAGGCTTGACTTACTTAGTCCTTTCTGCTGCCTGGTGTGCCCTGTGGATTTAGGCTGTGTGGTGCTAGGTTCAAGCATGGCAGGTGAGGAATTTTCCCAGTCGTGCCTGGGGGCACTGAAGAGTTCTGGTTGGCTGAGCACGTGGAAAGCAAGCCAGGTGTGTCATTAGACCTGAGTGTCCTGCCTGGTGGTACCACCCCTCCCTTCTTCCCCTCCCATCCCTGAGCAATGTGGAAGGCATGCTCTCAGTGGCCTTTGGCAAGTGCTTCCCTGTGATAAATCTGAAAAATAAAAAGTGCACAGGTGAGTACTTCTGTCAGGGAATCTTCGAAAATCAGAGGATTTTATTAGCAAATGGATTATATAGCAGATGCCTTTCTCAAGGAGACCAGTATGCTTGGGGACCATAGGGGTGGTGTCAGAGTAAAAGCCTTCCCAGAAGGGAGTGTGGTAGCAGTGTCAATAAGCAGGGAGCAAATTTAGATGAAACTTGAGAATTTTAGGTAACAGAGTAAAAATTATTTAAGAGGATAGAGGATAGATTTTTTGGGGGGAGGAAAACCCCTACAAGCACATTAGCAGATGTACATACATGCAATATGGTTTGTTGGCACCTTCTACAAATTTGAAGCCATTTTAACTTGAGGCTCAATGTGACATGTTTTACCTGTTTTGTTGGTGAAGTTTAGTTTGTATATTTAGGAAGTGGAAATATGGAGACTTTGTGCTTTAAATTGAGAGGAGCACAGTGGAGGAGGCGGGGGATGTAGAAAGTTCTCAGAACAGAGGGCCGGGTGTGGTGGCTCATTTCTGTAATCCAGCACTTGAGAGGACGAGGCGGGCGGATCACTTGAGCTGGTGAAACCCCGTCTCTACTAAAAATACAAAAATTAACCAGGCGTGGTGGCATGCACCTGTAATCCCAGCTAGTTGGGAGGCTGAGGTGGGAGAATCACTTGAACCCAGGAGGCGGAGGTTGCAGTGAGCCAAGATCACGCCACTGCACTCCAGCCTGAGCAACAGAGTCAAACTCTGTCTCAAAAAAAACCAAAAAAAAAAAAAACCACACACAACCCTCAGAACAGGGACTTGAGGGGTTTAGACTTTTATAAGTGTGTTTCTTCTGGTCATCATAGATCTAATAAAAAATAACATATTCATATGGTGCTTTAGAGTTGACAAAGCTATTTCAGTAGGGTAACTCTTTGATCCCTCACAACTTGGTTTGTGCAAGTGAGGAAGCAGGGACCGGGAGGTGAGGAGCCTTACAGTGAAGCCATGGCGGAAATGCTTCCTGCCATACCTGCTCCTTCCTTGCTGCACAGTTTTTTTTTTTTTTTTTTTTTTTTGTGGGAGGATTAGGTGTTAGGACAAGTCTAGGGGAAAGGTGAAATGGGGGTGGAGGAGGGAGAGCAGGTGGGGTCTGGAGATGGTAAAGGAATTGTTTATACTACCAGAGCAGATGGGTCTCTGCAGTATTCAGAGCACAGGCAGAGCAGGAAGGGACTCAGATGTGGTTTTCAGACCAGTGAATATCTTTGTCACTTAAAAAGGTTTGTTTGTTTGTTTGTTTGTTTTTAATATTGATTCCTGCTGTTCATCCTGGATCTTCTAAATCTTAATCACTCAAGGTGAAGCTTGGGTGATTGAGTGCTCTGAAACCTTACCAGGTGATCCTTAGGAGGTATCTGAGTCCCACTCAATTCTAGCCCCGTGTCTCTCTTTTTTTTTTTTTGTCACCCAGGTTGGAGTGTAGTGGTGTGATCTCGGCTCACTGCAATCTCTGCCTCCCGGGTTGACGCTATTCTCCTGCCTCAGCCTCCTGAGTAGCTGGGACTACAGGCGCCTGCCACCACGCCTGGCTAATTTTTGTATTTTTTTAGTAGAGACGGGGATTTCACCGTGTTAGCCAGGATGGTCTTGATCTCCTGACCTCGTGATCTGCTCGCCTTGGCCTCCCAAAGTACTGGGATACAGGAGTGAGCCACCGTGCCTGGCCAACCCTGTATCTCTTTAACTATAAAAGTTTTATAGAATTTAGGTCTTGGTATGTCCTAGGAGCTTGTTAGAAATGCATAATATAAGATCCCATCCCAGACCTGCTGAATTAGAATCTGCATTTTAATAAAATTCCAGGTGATTAGGGCATGCACGTTAAGTTTTGAGAAGCATTGCTATAAGATGCTTCAGGGAAACTTTAGGGACTATAGCTGGGGTAATTTCACATACTCTTTGCAGTTTTGTTATTTGCCTTTTGACTTATGTAACTTCATGCAGAAATTAGTTCTAAGTCAGATTTATCAGTACTTCCTTTATAGTTTCTATGTTTTTTATTTGCATACGAAAGATTTGCCTATTCTAAAATTACTGGAAAAAAGTCTTCCACTTTAAAAAAATGAAATCATGGTATATTTTATATAACTGGATACGTCTCAAATTTGGACTGTAAGGAGCAAGGTAGGAATCTAGTCCCAGTGGCTAGTCACTTGTCTCAACACTGTATCTTTCACCCTTTTTTTTTTTCCATTGGTTTCTTCATGGATCCATACACTAATTCATATATGTTTTGTTATCCACATGTTGAGTGAATTACTGTAGCTCTAAAATGTGTATACCTACCTATTTCTTATTACTCTTCTTTTAAAGATTTTTTTTTTCCCCTAGCTTTTCTCATCGGTTTATTTAATGAATTGTAGAAACTGCTTGTCTGGTTTAAAACAATTCCAGAAGCTGTTTTTATTGGAGTGGTATTACATTTGTGGAATAGTTTACCTCATTCTGTTTTTTAAATCGTTTTGCCTTTTCTAAATTATATATACCAGTAGTACTTCAGAATATTTTTCAATAACAGTCATGCCAGCCTTTGCAATGGGTAGTTTGAAACTTACATCTTCTGTGGGGTTTTATATTCAGAGAGACTTTCCACTTATTCTGTATCACTGCATCCTGTTTGTTTCTCTCAATAAAACTAGTTTATTATCTGATTAACTCACTAGATTATAAGCCTCACAAGGGAAGGTTCCATTTCTGTTTACCAGTGTAATTGCTCAGTGTCTAGAAAATCTCTGGTACATGGATGCCCAATACATATTTGTTAAATGAATGAAATTTTGGTAACCAGAGACTCTGGCCCTACAGTTGAAGATCGATGACATGTCGAATTGTTTGGATTTGGATCCCAGTTTGAATTCAGTGCACCTTTTGAGATTATTTTGCAGTCTTTTGGGGGAAGCGTTCCTTCTCTTCCATTGAATTGAGGATGGACCTGGAAATGTTTTGGTCTATGAGACTTGACAATTGGTGTGAATTCATTGTGAAAGTGGAGACTGACGACCCAGCACAGGCGTTGTCAACCCACAAGTTATTTGGAAAATAATGCTGTGAATCAAATCTCACCACTTTGATTCAGCAGCATCCCCCTTTTAGATTGTTCTGGTATTAATTTTTCTTTTAATTAGGAAAAATAAAATATTTCTGCAAAGAACTTTGGAGCTTTTTTTCTATAATTAGAGATCCCTTGGATAAATTAGCATCACCCATTTAAGCCCTTTTGTTTTAGGCACAAATACCCAACCTGTGTGCTCCTTATGGACAGGAATAGACTCTTCATTTGTTTTTATAACTCTTAACCGGGTACTCAAAAAAGGTTTAATAAGAGAAACCAAATCATAAACATACAGTACATTCTAAAATTATAAATTAAAAAATGATGTTAAAAAATGATGTTGTATCTGTGGGGTGCAGTGGAAGTAAGTTTTGCTTGTATTTTAGTTTCTGCTACCCTTTTAAAAGCCACACTGATCTTAGAAACTTTTTTTTCTATGATGGAAGGATTTCTAGAAATTATGCTTATTTTCCCTCACCCTGGTATGAGACGTGCGGGATATTTGGATGGAGTTGGTCAGCTATTTGTAATACTGTTGCTTTTGCTTCCTAATTTATTTGAGTTTTATATTTGGTATAAAATGAAACTCCCTTAATATTTGAGGCCTTTAATGCATCTGGTGCCAAGTGACTTGATTTTGTAGATTATAAGTTCAGTTGACTGCTTCTTCAATAAAAATTATTTTGAGAACGATGACAGTTGCTCCACTGCAGATTTTATGGTCCTCCCCTTAGCTTGCTGTGATGGTTGGTGAGAGAGATTACTTTGGGGAAAGACAAAGCAGTCTCCTCTGCTCTAGCACAGTCATGCCTTAGAGTTTAGATTTTGAGCAAAGCTGTAGCAGACCCCTCTGGGACCCCTTTGAATTTTGTGTTTGATTCTTCATGTGTACAGTGTACAATATTTGGAGAGTGTTTGTAAGACCGTTATGTTTTCTTTAATAAAACTGCATTTATCCTTGTGTGGAAAGATTGTGTTCTTAGAGTCTAATTTCTTAGAGAACACTGGGAACTGTTTACTTAGATTTTTTTTTCTTTCTTTAAATAAAGGCTTCCTCTGGTTTATCAGCTTTAAAACTATTGAAAGTCAGCCAGAAAAGTTGGTTGAAGGGAAAAAAGACACTATCTTGGAATGTCTTAAATTTTAGTAACTATGTGTTGGGGGTGATTAGGGCTTTTACTTTTCTAGAACCTGTAGCAAACAAAACAAAACAAAAACTTAGACGTCAAGCCTAAGTTTCGCCTTTGTTTTGATCTTGGAAATTGGAGTTTTGGAAAACCAAGCAGGGTAGGCTTGATTAAAGGCGATGCTGTTATCTTGAAGTCTTTCCTGAGTGAAGGGGAAAGTTGAGTCATCGGAAGGGTCATGCCTATGGGTTTTTACTGTCTTCAGGTTCCAAAAGATGCTGTGAATTTTCAGTTCATTGTTTGCAAGTGTCTGTGTTGGGTGGTGGGATTCAGAGAAGAAAAACTCCAGGCTAGCGGGAAAAGAGGGTTGTGTTAAGGGGACCATTCTAGTCTACAGTGGTGAGTGATGTACAGGAGGTGTGGGGCCCACTAGATAAGAGACTTTAAGTTAAATACTTAGAACTAGGAGTCCTGAGTTCCTTTTGAAGCTAAAATAAATAAAAATTATATAGGGAATAGAAGCTGCTGGTCATTATGATCTCCTGGACTACACTGGACATAAAAAAGATGACTTTCTATAAGAAATTCTATCCAAGGAATGGGAAGATTATGCAGGAAATGTAGTCATTTGGTTAGAGCCGAAGGCAAACTGATGCAGAGCTGCCTGCTACAACACTCACAGGCTGCTTGTTTCATCCCCAGCCCTCTCTGGCTGGCTCCAGGGCCCTTTGATCTGCTCACAGACTGTATAAATAGAGAGCTGAAGGAGATAGAGCCAACTGATGTTACTTTTCTGTGTATTCCCTTTATCCATGGTGTGCCCAGAAATGGTCACTTTCCCTCTCAGCACTCAGGGGCTGCCCCTTGGACCAGATCCTGTCTGCATTCAACCCTTGGTGCCGTGGCAAGTCAGTGGTCCTAGGCTGGTATCAGGCTGCAGCGGTGCAGGGTAAGAATGTTGGAAGTTGACCCTGTGTGTTACTATCTGAGAACATCATGGACAAGGTTAAGTGGAGTTTTTCTCTCTGGCTTACTGTCCAGACCAGTCCCTCGACACCACTCCCTCTTTATAGCTTCATGGCTTCCATCTGTAGAATGCTTTGTGTCTTAAATATACTGTAGCCAAGTTCATGTTGAGCCTCACGACAATGCCAAGAGTAGAAGGGTAAGAATCGTTAGCCCCATTTTAGAGATAGAAGAATTGAGGCTCAGAGAAATGCATCTGGGTGTGCAGTTCAGTCTTCCCTGAGTGCATTTGTGGCTGAGCAGCTCCTCCAGCAGCACTGCCTTTCTCCAGGCCGCAGGCCACCGTGAAACATTTCCCTTTCCCTTCCATGTTCTTCCAAATCAGTTACTTCCTTCCCATTCCCTGGAAGCTACTTCCATCCTTCTCTTGTCTGGATTACTCTGGCAGCCTCTCAGATAATCTTCCAGTGCCATTGTGTCTCAGCAGGTTAATTAATTTGCTGCATCATCATCACCATCATTATCTGATAATGTACTTACATAGCCATTCTTGTGAACTGGCACTGTTCTTATTGCTTTGCAATTCATTTAATTTTCACAATAATTCTGTGAAGGAGGTAGTAATATCAGCCTCATTTAATGAGGAAGTAGAGGCACAGAGAAGTACCTTGTCCAAAATTACACAGCTGTTTTAGGGGCTACAGCTGAGATTCAAGCCCAGGCCTGCCAGCACCAGGGTGCTTGTTCTGAGCCACTACATTTTATCCTGGGGCTCCCATTCTCAAAGCCTCCTCCCTACCTGCTTCATCACCCAACCAATGAGTGCATTCCCCTTAGCCTGGTGCTTGAGACCTCCCGCAGTGTGGTCTCAGTATTGGTCTAGCATAGCAGTCCCACAAATTGAATCCTTGTCACTTCCCAAATGTGCTGCCCTAATCATACCACTCTCTCTCCCAGAAAAGCTTCCCTTAGCAGAGGAAGGGGGCTTTGGTTCTTGGCTCTGCCACTGACAATACATGTAACATAGGATGAGTCAGTCCACCTCCCCTAGCTGGACTCCCCTGCCTGGTATGCGGAAATATTATCATAACACTGGTTGGTTGTGAGATTTGAGTGACGCATGGCAAGTGCTCAGAAATGGGGAGGACCTTTTCCATTGGTTTTGCCTGCCCAAGCCTCCCTATTTTTTCTTAAAGCACCTCTTTTAGGAAGTTGTCTTGGAGTTCTTCCCTCTTTTACCAGGAGGGAGTCTTAGCTTTCTTTAGCCCATAAGTGTCTTAAAGCCACTTTCACCATCCAGCATATTTTATCATCCTTCGTTGTTGTCCTCCTTCCTCCTAAACTCTGAGCCCTTGCAGGACACAGACTGTGACTTGCATATCTTTATATTCTCCGTGCTTTGTTTATAATAGACCCTCAGGATATATCCATTGGAGTGAGTGAATTTGGGGCCACTGGAATTCAGTTATTGCATCCCTTGGAAAGCTTGGTGAGTGGTGCCCAGCGTGAATTGACCTGCAGGAGCAGCCATCTACTGTGTGTGCTCTTGCGCTCTGCTTTGTATTAAAATTCTTCCCTGCTATAGTCGGAGATCCCCCCTCACCTCTTTTTATAAAACACAGTCTCATGGGGTGGTGTAAATTTGCACAACCATCTTCTAAGCAAATTGGCTAAAACCCTAAATTCCCTAGAAGCAGAATGGCCCTGAGTGTGCTTTTAAAACCAGCATGGATTTGAGAACATGGAAAAAGTTATGTTAGAAGAACTCGACTCCTACCAAGTCAGAGACACATATTATATTTATTTATTTTTATGGTTATGTTTATTTTCTTTTTATGGCTGAGTTGGCATTGTGTTTGGTTTGTGTTGGGAGCTCCCCTTCATGTACCTAGACTAGAGGAAGATGACAAATATATTAGACAAGCCTTCTGCGTAGCACAGGAAGAATGCATCTTAGCCATTCAGTTTGGTATGTGAAATTTCCTGGAGGGGACACTGTTTTCCTTCTGAGAAGGTAGAGTTGAAGTGTCTGAGGCCAGTTGACCCCAGTCATAGTAACTGTACAGATGAGAAAGTCTTGGTTCTCTCTTCCAGCCTCCTGGCCAGTCATGTTCTTCTGTCTCAGCCACTTGCAGCAGCCTCTTCTGCCTCTGTGCCTTTGCTTCCACCGGCATCTGCCTGGCATGCCACTCCTGACATTCCCCAACTGTTGTCCAGCTCTTGCTTCTTTCTAAAGAGAGGAATGTACATCATTTTACAGAAGCCTTCCCAGCTCCAACAGCATAATAAAACCAAGCCTTCCTTTTATTCCCTTAGTCCTCCATACTGCTGCTCTGTGTTGGCATTAACCATCTAGTCTGCGTGTTGGATTTACCATGTTGTCTCTCTCTGAGCCTCTTGTGGGGCGGGGGGGGGACACTGAATTTTGTCTTTGTATCCTGCTTGGCATGCAGAAGCTCTCAAAGTGTGCTTGCACAAGTCAGAGAGTTGGGATGGGATGATAATAACATTTACCAAGTGCTGTGATGTTTTATTCATAGAACTGGGTCTTGGTTCTGGTATTGCTTATTCATTTTTGCCATCTTCAGATTACCTGGAAGGGTATTGCTATACTGTCAAAAATAAAATACAGTGAAATTTATGCTAATGGAAACATACGCCATGTGTATGCCCAACTCTGTGCTTTGCACATTCAATGGCTATCTCTGGAGTGACTGGATTAATGAATAAGTGAGTAGTTGATTGAATGGAAAGAGGCTCCATCCTCTGGGAAGGAAAGAAGAATGGAATGGGATTGACAGCCATACTACTTTTAAAGCTGAACTTATTGCTTGGCTGGAAGGAGGGATGAGGCAGGAGCTAAGCTGACGGAAGCACTCAGGGAATTCGCATTTCCTCTTGTGATTTCTGTTTTAGGGAACCGACGGGTCTTTGGTACCATCTCCCATTTTTCTAGACCACAAGCTTTTACCTTATTCTTCAGAATCCTAGAATTTTGCCACCAAGTTACAGCCTAAAGGAAAATACACTTGTAGCATGCAAGTTGTCACCTCAAAACCTGCTGTGAAAATAGTCGGTGTCATTGTAGAGTGATACAGTGCAGAAAGGGGCCTGGGATGCTTCACCTGGAGAATAAAAGTCCCAAGTCTGGATCCCATATGCTCTTACCATCCACCTTGATAGGAGTGTGGGTGTGGCACCTGTCACCATTCTGGTTGCATTTGTGTGAGTTTATGCCAGGCAAACATGAGTAAAACCAATTCCTTCAAACACTTGACACATAGAGAGGTGAAGAAAATACTGTCTTACATTGTGAACACAATGGCAGGTAAGATTGCAGGAATGATGGTTTGTGTACAAGCTATTAACAAAAGTTGTGTGTTGCATATACAAACTTTGCTTTGTTGTAGGTGGCCTTTTAGTTTGGTGCTATACGTGTAGTATTCAAAGTGTAGATTATATTACCATGTTGTCTTTTTACTTTTATGAGTTTTTTGTAATGTGGATAATAATTCTTAGTTCACATCACAATTTGTTAACCACTCAAGGAAAGGTTGAACTACAGATATTTCAAATGAGGTGATAAATTACTGTTGTTTTTTTAATTGTCTGACACAGAAACTCCATTGTTCTAAATCTTTCAAATATAGTGTGTGTACCCTCGTTTGTGTGTCTTGCTCAATTTTAAAGTATAAATAGAGGGAGTTCCATTAAGCAGTACACGCTGTTTTCTTACCATGCTTACAAGGGCTGTTAGACTATCAATGATGAAATTGAAACTTAGTTTGAACTTGATATGCAAAACAAAATAAATTTGACTCTTTTGAAATATTGCGTAAATATGTTCCGGAGCCTGGCACCAAGTATCTGGGGATTTTTAGAGCTGACCTCACTGAACATTGACTTATAAGATACATTTTAACAGTGTTTTTGAACTGCTTGAAGAAACCCCTTTTCCATTCCCTTCAAGTCAAGTATTTCCTGATGAGAAATATTCCACTTTAAAAGACAAATGTCCTATTGCACTTCTTCAGGTTTCTGGGTTAGTTTAATTGAATGGATTCCTGAAGCTGCAAGTGGAAGGTTAAATAGGTACCATTTGCAACTATTTATCTGTGAATCAGAATTTTTTGAATATTGTGTACGCACAATGAAAGAGAAACATACTAGAGACTTCATTTTTGATTTAAACTGTGTTCTTGAGAACATACTGTAATTTACATAATTCAGATAAATTATCTGTTTTGTATATTGTGGTTATATATAAGGTTTCCTCTGACAGAGGGTGATTTCTGCTGCTAAAGTTGTTTAAAGGCATTGCCCTTGATATTTCTAGCGAACAGTGGAGCTCCCAGGTGCAACCTGCTGTGGTTGAATTGGAAACTTGTCCCTAAGCTCTTTTCTTACCTGGCTCCTTCTAGGAGTCAAGATCCTCTGGTGTGGCCGGGCCAGATGGCCTAGCCCTGATGCACATGTGCTTCTGCAGTTCATGAGTGTTCCAAGCTTGAGCGGGAGGGTCAGCTTGGCAGTGGTGG
Source organism: Piliocolobus tephrosceles (assembly GCF_002776525.5). NCBI lineage: Eukaryota > Metazoa > Chordata > Mammalia > Primates > Cercopithecidae > Piliocolobus > Piliocolobus tephrosceles. The sequence continues at coordinate 51,931,405 of NC_045446.1, read as the reverse complement.
TCATAGTCATATCCTCTCACCATCTCCATAATGGGCCTCTTCTTCCAGGCAAGAGCAGGTGTTATCCCCATTTTACACTGAAGAGAAAACCAAGCCGAGAAAGGGCACGTGATAGGCCCAAGGGCATCTCCTGACCTTGACCTCTTTTCAACCATGCTGTTTTACACTTCCATGTCTCAGTTGCTGTGCCTAGGAGGAGTTCCAGTTTGTAAAACTGTCTCCAAATTGATAGCCAGTTGGAGATTTTTCGGAAGTCTTAAGTAAGGGAAAGAATTAGTACTTGTGGCACTTTTTTGTTTTTTGCAGAAGCATAATGCCAGCAGAAGACATGTTTACTTGTGGTGCTATACTTGTGCGGCTGGTGTTTATATCTCACTTTCTATAGAGGAACGCAGTTGATGTGTTCTTTTAAAAACACTAGACCCGAGACCTGGGATCACCCTTCCACTCCTCCTCATGCTGTTTGCTTTGGCGGTCAGCCAGCTGCCTGCCTCTATGTGTCAAAAACAAGATCTCCCCACCCAAGGACATGATAGAGCTATCTGTAAGCCATTTTAAGGCACGTATTCACGTTTAATGGTGGCATTTGAATTAGTTTTCACAAAGTCTGTGCACCAGAAATAACTACCTCACTCTCAGGCCACCTTCTGAAACTTAGTGACATCATTCCTAGGTGATTCTCTCAAGGCTCTGCCTATTTGTTCTTCATGCCTTTGCAATTCTAACCTTTTAATTTCTGTTTCTTGCAGCATAAACTGCTAGAAAGTAGGGAAGAGGGTGTCTGCTAGAGAGAGAGAGGGTGATAGCTGATAAGACAGAAAGAGATAAATACTATAGTTGGCACATTTAAAAGGCATATTGAACTGGGCTCTTTAGCCCTAAGTGCCTTTCTTTTTTTGGAAGGTCAGTACTGTCGTCTGGCACAGTAGGACACTGGGCACAGTATGATTGTGATGTTGACAAAGCATTATCCTTGTGTCTAGTAAACTCTGTTTAAGGAAACAGGAAGATTGTTAGAAATACTAAAAAATTAAATGAAAATTTTTGATGGTTGAAGTGCTGATTAGTATTCGGACTAAAGTATATGAATGAATAACAGTGACTGGTGGCAGTGGTTTTTATTTCATAGAACTTTCTTTTCTATTGTTAATATCTGTGCTGTTGGCACTGGCTCTGCTTTGGCGGTTCCCAAAGTCCCTTACAGGACAAGAATGATGAGTGGGGATATAAATTTCAGTTCTAGCAGCTGCTCACTCACAGGTGTCTTGGTGGAAGAATTGGGTCTTGTTGAGCCTATAGCTTCTCTCTATATACTGCTGGGAGATGCTGCCTGTGAGTGCCTTGCTTGATGGCAAGGAGCTAGGGCTGAGGACCTCTTTGTGGAATAGCCATCTCTGCTTGAGGCCTGTGCAATTGTGTATGCCTGTAGTGTGGTGTCTGATAAGGCTTTCAAACTGTGGGCAAGAATGTAACAATAACTGTCACTTATGAAGAGACACAGTTGGTGAGGTGAGTATGGATTAGTGCCGAGGAAAGTTTTGTGGGTCAGAGACTTTATCCTGCTGCAGGAGTTAACTCTTTTGGTCAAAAACAGCCTTAATTGGGATGGGACTGGGGGGAAATTTCATATGCGATTGGCAGGAGTCTAAGCTTTTCTGGAGGGCATTTTGGCAGTCGGGATTGAAGTGTGAAATGTGCATACGCTGTGACTGGACATTTTCACTTCACAGAATTTATCCTAAGGAAAGAATTATACAAGTATACACAAACGGATGTTCCTCCTCACCATAGTGTTTAGTATTGCCATCACCTGGGGCTTTATTAATAAAGGAGAAGTTACATAAATTCCAGTAAAACCATACAGTGGAATATTATAAAGCTGCTGAAGAAGATGAGGTCAATTTCTTTGTACTATTATGGAATGATGACAAAGAAATTATGTAAAAAGTCACAGATCAGTATGAACAGTGTGATCCTTATGTGTGTGTATTAATGAGTGCATGTTATGTAATGGTTTATATGCATTAATTTTGGGAGGAAGAATATCAAGTGCTAATAGTGATCATCAAATGCTAATAGTGATTATGTAAAAACCCTTGTTTTCTACTTCCTACTTCTCTGTATTGTTTGAACTGTTTATAAAGGTAAAACCACAATAATTTGGGCCGGGCGTGGTGGCTCACGCCTGTAATCCCAGCACTTTGGGAGGCCAAGGGGGGTGGATATCTTGAGGTCAGGTGTTTGAGACCAGCCTGACCAACATGGTGAAACCCTGTCTCTACTAAAAATACAAAAATTGGTTGGACTTGATGGTGTGCGCCTGTGGTCCTAACTACTTGGGAGGCTGAGGTGGGAGAATTGCTTGAACCCAGGAGGTGGAGGTTGCAGTGAGCTGAGGTTGCGCCATTGTACTCCAGATGATAGAGCAAGATTCTGTCTCAAAAAAATAAAAAAGCAACCAGAATACTTTGATGTTTACTTTTTATAGTTTTGTTTCTTTTTTTAAATTTTAGTTTTTTTTAAAGATGCGGTCTTGCTATGTCACTCAGGCTACACTTGAACTTCTGGGCTCAAGTGATTCTCCTGTCTCAACTTCCTGAGTAGCTGTTAGTTTCTTTTTCTACTTATTTGTTTTAGAGATGAGGGTCTTGCTTTATCATCCAGGTAGGAGTGCAGTGGTGTGATCATAGCCCACTGTGTCCTTGAACTCATAGGCTTAAGTTATCCTCAGCCCCCCAAGTAGCTAGAACTACAGGTGCGTGCCACCACGCCTGGCTAGTTTTTAAATTTTTATTTGTTGTGTAGGGATAGGGTCTTGCTGTGTTGCTCAGGGTGGTCTTGAACTCCTGGTCTTTAACCCGAGTAATCCTCCTGACTCGGCCTCACACAGTGCTGGGATTGCAGCTGTGAGCTACCGTGCCCAGCCCTGATAGTTTCTTTTTAGAAAGCTGATCAGCATGGGGCCCTTTTTATGTCTTTTAGTTCTTTGACTTACTGGAACTTTTCGGATTTCGTTTCTTAAAAAGGACTCTTCTACCTTTTAAAAGTCCTACAACATCTTTTTCTTGTTTACCTAAACAGTAATGTGAAAAGAAATAATGAAATGTTAACAAATCTTTTTTTTTTTAAAAAATGGAATTGTAGGCCAGGCACTATGGCTCACACCTGTAATCATAGCACTTTGGAAGGCTGAGGTAGGAGGGTCATTTGAGCCCAGGAGTTTGAGACCAGCCTGGGCAACATAGCAAGCTCTTGTCTCTACAAAAAATAAAATTAGCTAGGCGTGATGGTACACACCGGTGGTCCCAGCTTCTTGGGAGGCTGAGGCAGGAGGATTGCTTGAACCTGAGAGGTCAAGGCTGCAGTGAGCCAGGATCACACCACTGCACTAAAGCCTGGGTGACAGAGTGGGACCCTGTCTCAAAATTAAAAAAAAAAAAAACCATGAATTGTATATGTGTTCTTTATGAAAATAATGTGACAGATATCATTGGGCATCAACTGTGTGCCGGGGGTACAAGGATGAATAAGACGTGGCTCCTGTTCTTCAGAGTTCACAGTGAAGTCAGGAGTGCAGCTATACCAGTAATTGATGGTTAAACTGGGTGGTAGGTGCAAATGGAGGGCGGTACAGTAGACACAATGAGAATAGAGTGGTGCTGGTAATTCATTTATTTAATCAGGAGCAAGCACTGGCCAGACACTGTTGTAGGCACTGGGACAGCAGTGAACAAGCAGGTAAGATCCTGTTCTCATGGAGCTTCTGTTCAACAAGAGAAATAGACATGTCATGAAGAGTGTGACCGGTGTGAAGAGAAAGAGGAGAATAATGCCAGGTGAGGGGTTGTGACAAATGAGGGAGAGTAGCCCTTCGGGAGGAGGAATGATGGTATGTAAAGGAGGAGAGAGTGAGTGCTAGCGTCTCCTGGAAGGAGATGGAAGAGATGGAAATGGCATTGCAGGCAGAGGACCCAGCTGGTACAAAGGCACAGACATAGGATATCTGGGAGGCCCCTGCCATTTTGGGTATACAGCAAGTTGGGGATGGTGTTTTTAGGACTGTACCGTGAATGCCATGTTTAGGAGCCTGGATTGATCTGTTGGTGACTGGCTGGCCTGCTGGACTTTAAACTGGGAAGAGAGATGATTGGACTGGTGGTTTAGGAAGTTTCCTCTGACTCTGAGACTGGATTGAAAGAGAAGGACGCGTCAGAGTGGTCACTGGGGAGGCCACTGCAGCAGCTCAGGAAGAGGTGATCAGGCCGTGGAAGAGAAGTGGAATGAAGAAATAAGAACATGCAGGACTAGAATGTGCAGGACTAGGGGATTATAAGCCATAGAAATCCTGGCTAGAGCAGGAGTTGGAAGAGATTGAGGTAATAATAACATAATTCATATTTGTTCATTTGAATCCAGGTTTGTGTAATGCCACTTCAAGATGTCCTCTTAGTAGTCACCAGTGATGTCCTGAGGTAAAACCCTGGTCTTTTCTCAGTTCGGCATCTCCCTGTTGTTTGAGATCTTGCATACTGCAAACCTCCCTGGAACCTCAGAGACCCTTTCCCCAGGGGTCCCTGGCTGGTGAAGGCCTGAAGACTGGGCCAAGTCCTCTCTTTATTGCTGTCAACATTGTTAGTCCTTTCATGTTCCCTCCCCTGCATCTGGGAATGCAGTGAGATGCAGTTTCCCATCTCCTTTCTTGTTCCCTAAAGACTAGTAAACAGGCCCTTTACCCTCTGGGGGTTTTTACCAAGAATCAATAAAAGGAAACGGCTAAAGAAGCAAGGTAAGGTGTAAGGTGACTGATGTAATAAAGGCCAAGTAGCAAAGATAGCAAGGTAACAAGTTAACAGCTGTAGCAATGAAGCAAGTGTGGAGTGGCTCAGGAGGTTCTGCTCCTCTTGCAAAGTCACTGTCCTGATTGCTGGTCCCTGACTCTTGGTTAGGCTGTATCAAGCTTCCTGATCTCATCTGTTATTTTTCAGGGTTGAATGTGCAGGGCCTGCCTCTCTCTTCTCTACTCCCCTTCTCCAGGTCCTCTGCACCTCTTTCTTCATGAAAGCTCTTCATTCCAGTCCTAAACACTCAGGGAGGGTTCATTTCTGGGCCCACTCGGATAATTTGCATCTTTTGAGGAACATTCTCCATAATAGTCCCCAGCCTTATCGGGCAGTCTTTTTGAAGTATTTCTTCATGGAATCACCCTTGTCCTCAAATATCTCCCACTCGTCCGTCCGTCCGTCCGTCCATCCATCCATCCATCCATCCATCCATCCATCCATCCATCCATCCATGCATCCATCCATCCATGCATCCATCCAATAATTTGAGCTTCTTATTAGAGCAAATCACTGTTCTTAGTACTCAGGATATAAAAATAAAGTGCTAAGAGACTCTCAGTTTTCTTCCTACCACTCTGACCATGTTGCCTCTGGAAACTTTACTGGCATTGCCTCTTCCTGTGAGACCCACTGACATTTTATGTGCCACCTACACAGCTTCACCTGCTATCTGTGTGCTGCTCTCTGTGCATGATGACCACCATCCCAGCTCTGCAATTTATCTTGCTGTGTGGCCTCAGGCAAGTTCCCTAAACTCTGTTGCAGCCCTCAGTTGATAAAATGGGAATGATAATGTACTTATTTGAAAAGTTGCTTTGCAGATTAAGTTAAATAATGCATGTGAAGTACTTGGCACATTGGCTGGAACAGATTAAGTACTTAAATGTTATTACCACCACCACCACCACCACCACCACCACCACCATCACTACTGTTAGTATTGCTGCTATCACTACCATTCTTTCTGCCCTTGGGAAATGTATCAATCATGTGAGAGTAATAGGGAGTAAAATGAGAGACCAGACTTTTATCTGGGTGAGAATAAATCAAATCCAGTGTCTTTGGGATTGATGTGCAAACATTATGGGGCAATTTTGAATTGACATTTCATGGGGGAGGCTGTGGGAAGACTTCATTAGGGATAAGTGAGTCTTAAATAGTACTTGGGCCTGAACTGATAAAGAAGAGGCATCAAATTTAGACCCAAGCTGAGTTGGAAAGGTCTTTAGCCTTCTGTCTAGTAGGAGGGTTCTTGGGTTGGTGGCCAGGTACTTCTCAGGTGAACAGGGTAGGGCCTGTGCATTCGTTTGTTTGTTTATTTTGAGACAGTCTTTCTCCATTACCTGGGCTGGAGTGCAGTGGCGTGATCATGGCTTGCTGCAGCCTTGATCTTTGGGGCTCAAGTGATCCTCCCACCTCAGCTTGCCAAGTAGCTGAGACTACAAGCATGTGCCACCATGCCTGGCTAATATTTTTATTTTTTGTAGAGGTGGGGTCTCATCATGTTACCCAGGCTGGTCTCAAACACTTGGGCTCAAGTGGTTTTCCTGCCTCAGCCTCCCAAAGTGCTGGGATTATAGACATGAGCCATTGTGCCTGGCCTGGGGCTGTGCATTTAATGTGAGGCTCCTCAAACTCGTGCCAACATTGAGGATTGTCTGCAGATTTATTTAATGTGCTGCATGTTTATGATTATGCCTGAGTGTTTTCAGATGTCTAAAATGCAAATTTATTCAAAACATTACTAAACGTTGTATTAGTTTGTTGGCTTTTACTCATTAGATATTAAAAGTAGGACTTATATTACGTGGGTGGCCTGTAGAACATTTTGGTGTTAGAAGGGGTTCCCAAACTTGAAAAAGTCAGAAACCACAGAGTTTGCCTAATAAAACCAGAAGCAGATCCTGGCAGCATTCTAGCTGCAGGGTACAACCTAATTAAAATGGCTGTGTAATAAGGCGATCTTATATCTCATAGGACAGAAAGTCCAGAGGTACAGTGATGCTAGGGTTGGTGACATCAGCAACTCAGTGACCTCACTGGACCTGGTTGTTCTCCCTTTCCACTCCGCTCTCCTTTGCGTGTCAGCTGCCTGCTCTCATGTTCAGCAAATGGCTGCAGCAGCTCCAGGCATTACATCTCCATACTAATGCCCCAATATATTTGTTCCTGGCCTCGCTTCTCTCAGTAAGGAAAGCTTTCCAGTTACTGGCCAGCCTTCAGACTTTCCCTCATGCCTCACTTTGATGAATGGCCAAATATCACATTCCTAGATGAAACAGGGCCCAGGGAGTGGAATTCCCACACCCAGGTCAGGAATCCCAGTGGAAGAAGGAACGTGTAGATTGAATCTGGATTCTGCCTTCAAGAAAGGTGGGGTGGGATATTTGGGTAGGCAAGACTATCTGGGCAGGCAGGAACTCAGGAGGCTACCAGGCAGTTAAGCAGGGTGGTAGCTGGGAGAAGACTCCCAAACAGTCACATCCAGGGCTGCTCTTTGGCCAAGAGGCAGAAACCTCCCAAGCAGCGGCCCCAGGGAGTCTCCTGGCGCAAGGAGAAGTGGAAAGGTGTTAGAGTGGGATGATAGGATCTGCACCCTGTCCCTGTCCCCAGCAGCTCTGGGCCATTCATCCTCTGTACAGTGTTCGGGGAGAGACTGCAAATGCTCCTTTTGGCTTTTTTTTTTTTTTTTTTTTTTTGAGACAGAGTCTTATTCTGTTGCCCAGGCTGGAGTGCAGTGGTGGGCCACACCTGGCTAATTTTTGTAGTTTTTATAGAGACAGGGTATTGCCATGTTCTTTTGGCCTTGTTAAATGAGAGCCCACTGTGTCTTGGCCTAGGCACTAAAGATATAGTGAAGGACAAATAGGCATGGACTCATCGCTCTTTCATTCATTTATTTGGTCATTCATTCCAGTAGTAGTTTCCCGGGGCTGCTATAACAAAGCACCATAGGCTGGGGATTTAAGCAACATAAATGTATTTGCTCACGGATCTGGAGGCTGGAGGTCCAAGATCAAGGACCTTGATCTTGGTTTGATTTCTTCCGAAGCCCCTCTTGTTGGCCTGCAGTAATGGTCTTCTTGCTGTGTCCTTGGGTGACCTCTCCTCTGTGTGTGTGTGCCCCTGGTCTCTCTATGTCCCAGTCTCCTCTTGTAAGGACACCAGTCACATTGGGTTAGGGCCCACCTTCTTAATCACCTCTTTAAAAGGCCGTGTCTCCAAATGCTGTCACATCCTGAGGTACTAGGTATTAGGGGTTCAGCATATGATTCTTTTGAGGAGGAGGCACAGTTCAGCCCATAACAATTCCAAAACAGTTCTCTATCGAGTGTCAATATGTGCCAGTCACTGCCCTCTAGGAATGTAGCTATGAATAAAACACAAAAGTCTCTACCCTGATGGAGCATACCATGGGGTCGGGGAGTTTAGTGGTCCTCAGTCACTGCTTTCAGTTACTGTTTGGGACCCACCTAACTTAGTATGATTTTAGCACCCTCCTCTCCTCCAAATTCCTTATTCCTGTAAATTCCATGCCCTGAGACTGTTCCTCCACCAGAGACAAAACCCGGGGATGGAAACGCTTTGTGACCCAGTGTAACCAGCAGAACAGGGGTCAGGGACAGGAGATCCTTTCCAGTTGAGCGGGACTTCTTGAGGGATCTGAGAAACAGATGGAGCCTGGGGACTGGGAAGGAGGAGAGGGTATGGGTCTTGGGTCCAGGTGATGGCTGGGCAAGGAGAGGCTGGGGTCAGTTTTCTTTAGCCAAGGGCTTGTTGCCTTCGTTTCAGTTGGGTGTGGGGCCCAGGTGTTCTGTTCCTGGGGAAACTTGTTTCTGGAAGCGACAGCAGGCTGGCCCTCTCTCTGGGGAGCTGCATGTGATGCAGACCAGGCTGCTGGAGACAGGCCTACTGGCATGGAGACCTACCTTTCAGGGGCTTTTCCAGAAGGGATTGGGACCAGGGAGTTACCTCCTGAATGATTTGGGTTCTAGATGGGCTTACCAGATTAAAAAAAAAGATGTCCAGTTAAATTTGAATATCAGATAATCAGTCTATGTCCCATGATTCGAATTTCAGATATGCAATATTTGGGGAAAATTTATACTAATAAATTAATTTGAATGTCATTTTTCTGACATTCACATTTAAGGGGGCATACCATTTTTATTTCCTGAGTCTAGCAATCTCAGCTCTAGGGGTTCCCAGATTAACAGATGGTGATGGAAGATGGGGGAAAGGCCAGCAAGAATAATCATAATTCATTTTTTTACAATAAAAAGCTTGGCCCAGGAATCACTTCCTAGCTCACCCTCCCCACCCTCCCCCCAAGACTGAGACTGTCATTTGCCCCCTTTGCATGAACAGACCTCACAGAAAGGTCATAGCCTGGTGACTTAGGATGGGCTTCCTGTCCTGTGCGGGCTCTTTGTCTGTTGACTTCCGGCCGAGGGTGGGGGGCGGTGAGCAGGGAGCAGTCTGAACACTAGTGGAAACTCCGGCCAACTCTCTTCCCTGCCCTTCTTTTCTGTTGCATTGGAGCCACTGGACAAGCAGAATTGCTGTGCCCCAATCCAGCCTCATCTATCTTAGAACAGTCAGGTGTCTGCAAGGGGGTGCAGCGGATAGTGTGACTAGGAGTTCACTGGGGGTTCCTGCAGCCCTCGGAGAGCACCCATTTTCTGCTGAAAATGGTTCCCCCTCCATTGAGGCAGCTTATAGTAACTGCTGCGACAGATATCAATTACTGCAACCTTACTGTATGGCAGGCCCCAGGTAAGTACTTGAAATGTATTATTTAATTATCAGAACAACTCTATGAGGTGAGCATTATTATCCCCCTGTATAAATAAGGAAACTGAGGCTTGGGAGGTGAAGGTCTCATTGTCAGAAAATGGTGAAGGCAGGATTTGAATCCTTGCTGAATCCCTGGACCTGAACCCGTGATCAAGAAGTAATCCTTTTTCTTTTCCTCCCAGGCAATGTGTAGATTTTTGAGGTCTCGTTTTTAGCAGTGTCCTGGCACTTGCTTCTTAGTCAGGGCTCAGAAAACTTTTTCTGGTATAGGTCAGATGGTAAATATTTTTGACTTTGCAGGTCACCTGGTCTCTGCCACCATCACTCAGCTCTGCTGTTGTGGCTTGAAAGCAGCCATAGACAACATGAAAACCAGTGGATGTGGCTGTGTTCCAGTAAAGTCTTATTTATGGACACAAATGTGAACTCCATGTTGTTTATTATTCCTTTGATTGTTTTTCAACCATTAAGAAATGTAAAAGCCATTCTTCCTTCATGGGCCATACAAAAACAGATGGCAGACCAGATTTGGCCTGTGAGCCATGTTTTGCCAGCCCTCTTTTAAGTCATCAGCAGAGAACATTACAGATCAGAAGCCTGGCTCTGTGTTCCCCACGTATACCCTGAATAGCTTCTTGCCCTGAGGTCACAGCTTCTGCTGCTCCCAGGTGACTGACTGAGCTAGGATCCGAAGTAGTGGACTTGGCCTCTCAGCTGCCCACGATGCGGGTACCAACTCACATACCATAGTTTACTGTACAGAAAAAGGTTCCTGCATGGATTTGTAGATCTTCAGAGAATGAGCCGTAAACGATCAAGTCTGGCCATAGAATGTAATGAATGTAGTTATAATGATCATAGACTATAATATCCAGAGTGATTTGGGACTAATAAATAAGTAGCCAGCAGAATTGAATGTGGGGCAGTTGTATGCCTCTGGTATAATGCTACCTTCTGTGTACAGCTGTGTGGGTGCTTGGTATTGTGTGTTTTTAAGTGAAAGAATCGATTGGATTTGACTTTCTGTCACTGATGGGTGGGGTCTAGCTGCACCTGAAACACGAGTCAGGAGGCAGGGCCCTCCATTCCTGTTTGTCTTGACTGATGGAGGCTTCGTGTTTTATGGATAGAAGATGTGCTGTGTAAGGTGGACAGTGGAATTACACCTCCACAGAAATCACTCCTGGATGGAGAATCAAGTTTGCATGTGTGCCCTGTAGCATTCATTCTTGCTACATGCTGGGAGATGGGTGGTTATTAGGTTATGTCAAAGTAGTGTTTGCCTTAATACACGATCCTCCTGCAGTAACCCAATAATGGAAGTGGAAGGGAGGGAGGTGGGAAAGGTGATGACCTGCTTATTTCTGAAAGTGGGAAGCATCTGGAAGTCAAGGAAGCTTTGTGTGGTGTTAACAGGGAGCTAGTAGGGCTCTGTACCCCACTGCTCACCCCAGGCCCCTGGCAGGTTTGAGTTCACTAATTCTAGTCCTCAGGTAAGGTAGCATGGCTTAGCGGTCTGCAGGACAGCATCTGGGCTCAGACTGCCTGGCTCCTGGCCCACTGTTTTTCACCTCTGCCTTTGGGCAAATTACTTCACCTTGCCATTTACTGTGTTGTACAATGAGGGTATTAATAGGAGTACCTTTCTCACAGGACTGTTGTAAGAGTGAAATGAGTTAATGGATATGAAGGGCTTGGAACCATGTCTGGCTCATAGTGAGCAGCACGTGAATCTTTCTTGTGGTTGTGGTGGTGGTGGTGAAGGTAGAGGAGGAAGAGTGGTTTTCTTAGCCTCTAACCTCATGCTGTGAGGGTAAGCACAGCTCTGGTAGTCATCATTCAGAATCTGCTTATAACCCTGTCTCCTCCCTCCATGTCATACAGAGACACGTGAACATCCATGGGGATGTGCCCCAGGCATTCTTTGTGAGTAGTGGTTCATGGAGGATGCTTGGACCAGCCACAACCCAAGGTTCTTATGCTACACCTGTCACTTGCTGGCTGTGGGACCTCTGGCAGGCCTCTAGCCTCTCAGAGCATGAAATAGAGATAATCAGATGTCCCCACACCCCTCACAGGATTGTCTTGGGGGCATGACAAGATAATGAAAGTGAAAGTGCTTTGCAAACTGTCAAGTTCCCCTGCAGAGGGAAGGTGTGATTGCTGCTGTTGGCATCATCTTCTTCATTATGTTCTTGCGTTCCCCTGGTCTCTGGGTTTCCTTCCTCCAGCTTCTGTGGGGCAGGAGTTTTGATACAGTATTCACAGAATCCTGGTTCTTCCATAAAGACATTTTGATGGACCCCTGCTTTTTTTTTTGGGGGGGTGAAATTATTGATGTAATTCAAGTTTGAAGTTGTATAAGAATAATACGCTGATTTTGTATAAGGGTGTTATTTCTGAATCCAGTTCCTTCCTTTTCTTGTTTCTCTAATTACACTCTTATCCCTGTAGTGTTCTCAAGTACAGTCCAAGGCCAGTCTAGCCGTATTCAGATGGCTTTTTAAAATTGGGTTTTCTGTGACCCAGGTTTTTTTTTAAAAGGAAATTTTTCATCAAATCCCAACAACTTTCATCCTAATGTTACCTTCTTAAATCTCTTCCTGTACCCTAACTTGGGTTGAGTGGTATAAATTTTACTTTCTGATGCTTTATGTATATCATCATAATTCTTTAAGGACATAATAATTAAATCTAACTTAAAAGCTTGAAAACTTTGCTCTGGGGTTTTTTTTTTTTTTTGGGAGTCCAAGTGTCTTCTGAACAAGGAGTTTGCAAATGTGGTTGGTTTCTGGGATTCCCAGGGATTGGGAAGCTGTCTCTTTGATGATGACATTTCCAGGAATCAGGACAGGACTCACGTCCTGGCCTGGGTCATTCCCAAGCCCCCTCCTCTGCAGCCCGTGTTTAGCTGACTCTGACCAGAGTTAAACATGAGAGCAGTTTGGGGAGGTGATAGAAAGTACCTGGGGACCTTTGACTCTGCCTAGTGGATGAGGGACTGTGGTGGCTGCATCCTGTGGAAGTGATTGCGTCCTTTGGAGGAATGCTCTTGTCTCACAATGGGAGTAGGGAAAGTGGCTTCCATATGCTCACATTAACAAGGGTGAGATTCTGTCCCACGAGCTTCCTGAGAGAGATGCCGCTTTTGCTCCACCTCATGCCTTGCTGAGTGCAGGCAGCCCAGCCGCAGTCCCTAACCACACATTGCGGCTCTCTACCTCTTACGCTATGCTCCTTGCTTAATTCCAGATGACTTTCTAGCACATTTCTAACTCTCCCTTTTCTCCTTCGAGTCCTTTTTTTTGGTGGGGAAGGGGAGCTGGTGGGGGCTGTGTCAAAAAGTCAGGCTAGGGGCAGGGATTTGTTTTGCATTGAAAAAGACAACCAAGGCTGAGGTAAATCTTGGCAGCCTTTTCAGAATTTGATCTGGGTGAAGCTGTGGGTTGGACATGGGGTAGGGGTATTGGGATATTGGTTCAAACTGCAAAGAACTTGGCCGGCTGTACAATCTTGAGCTAATAGCTATGAAACTCTGACTTGAAAATTGTGGTTTGTGAGAAAACATTGAGGTCATAGCCTTCTGAAAGAGGGGAAGGCTGAGTAGGAGGAATATAGTCCAGGTAGCATGATCTGTAATGAAAATTCAACTTTGCAAATCGGGGTGTGTTTGGAAATCTAACCTTTTTTTTTTTTTTTTTTTTTTGGTGGAGACCCAGCCAGGCTAAGTGCTTTGTAGATCTCATAACCAGTAATCTGCTGAGGTGGAGCTCTGGCCTTGGCCTCTCCTGGTAGTGAGGGGCATATCACATTATATAATGTTGCTCTGCTAATTAATTCGGGGATAATGTCTATGGCATATTTAATTTCCGATTAGACTACTTCATGGATCAATTTGAATTTAATGTTAAATCTAATGTGGAAATCATTAAAAAGTTGGATCTCTAGAGAGAGGAATAGGCACTTACTCTGACTATTAAAAATAACAATTATAGGCCCTGTGTTAATACATGAAGTTTTTTTATGTGGACTGGGAAGAAATTAATAGAGAATGCAGAACATACAGATACATAGATAGTCTGCCTGCTTGTGATTTGGGGAAAATTCTGGTGTTCAGATCAAATTTTACAATGCTTATAGTAACTGCTGCAACTTTATCATTTACTGCAGCTTTACTCTATGCCAGGCCCCTGGTCATTACTTTAAATGTATTATTTAATTATCAGAACAACTGTATGAGGTTAGCGTTATTATCCCCCTGTATAAATAAGGAAACTGAGGCTTGGGAGGTGAAGGTCTCATTGTCAGAAAATGGTGAAGGCAGGATTTGAATCCAAGCCAGTTTCATTTCAGAGTCAACTGTTGACTAGATTGAGGTGCTTTGGAAGGTCCCCAATAATTGTAACCAGCAGAGCTCTGCAAGTGGTCTGAGTTTAAAGCCCATTTGCTTCTGAAGTGTTTGTTGCTGCTGATAATTTGAAGAGTGGCATCTGCACTGCCATTATTGCTTTAAGGAACAGATATGGGCCCCAAGATGCCAAGCTGAGACCCTCTCCCAGCATTCCCAGGCTAAAGAGACAGTCCTCAGGAAATGGGACTCTCTGACCATGGTTTGTCTGAGGTCAGCCCCGGCACTTCCTCTGGGCAACTTCTCAAAAGTTAACTCATCCAGCACCTTCAGTCTTGTGTGTACCTTGGATTTCCTTTGGACCATGTATTCTTTATGGGTTATACTTTCTTGTTTTTTTTTATTTTTCATGTTTGACTACCCTGGGTTTAAACAAAAGAATGTGGTTTTGAGTCCAGACTCCCACTTACTGCCTGGTGTATTGGGCAAACGATTCAGTGGTTGCTAGTTACTAGTCTCCCACGCAGTGTAGTTGTGAGGTTTTCTTGAGGACGAGCGAGTGTAGAAGCACCTGGCCCAGTGCATGGTGTGCACTCAGGAAGGAAGCTTCCCTTCTTGCGTTCTTGTTCCCTCCCCTGTAGGAACAGCATCCATTTACTAATGAGATGACCAGATTCAGGAGCACCGCATTTTTTCTGGCTCTTGCGAGTGCCTACTGTTCATTTATGCAACCACTGTGTATGAGGGCACAGTATCTCCAGTCCCTGTTTTAGCAGCTGGGGTTACTGTGTGGAGTAAGAAGGATGATCTGCACACACCCCTATCCCGAGCATCCTGGAGCTGACACTGTAGTAGGGAAGAGAAGAGGGGCAGGTTAATAAGCAAACAAAGAAAATAAATGCTATGTATAGTTGGATGTAGACACACTCTATCAGCTCGCTCATTCATTCATTCACCCATTATTTCAACAAATAGTTCTAAATACACATTACATTCCCAGCATTATGCTAAGCATGGACATGTGAAATTGGATAACATCTGTTAGCCCAGGAATTATTTCACCAGAAAAATAAAAGTCTGGAAAACACAGAACACTCTCTTGTGTTCTTCCCTTTTGAACATCCTAACTCTTTAGGGTTAAATACTCATTTGACCAAGTACAAGCTTCTAAATGTACCCACCCCTCAAGCCCCCTGCCCCACTCTTCAGCAGGTTTTCCTGTTGGTAGGACAGTGGACGTATGAGTTTGAGTGTTTGGCAGATGTTTGTGTGATTCTTAGACCAGTACTTCTCAAACATCCCTGTGCGTAAGAGTTGCCTGGGAGTCTGGTTAAATTCAGATTCAGGTGCCTCACTCCCAGATATTCTGATTCACTGGGTCTGGGTTGGTGCCAGTTGTCTGAGCTTTTAGCCTGCAGCGCAGGTGAATTGGTTGCAGGTGGTCTGTGAACCACACATAGATGAAACAGTGTCATATTCACACCAGGCTGGAAGAAAGTTTAACCTCTTCATTTTAAGGAGAAAACTATTTCCCAGGGAGCGGAGGGGCTCCGAAATTGGAAGCTACAGTGGGCAAGATGGGCCAGGACTTTTGAACAGAACAGATCTGGGATCCCTTCCTGTCTCCACCATCTCCTGAACCTGGTCATCTCATCAGTAAATGGATGCTGTTTCTATATGGGAGGGAAGAAGAATGCAAGAGGGGAAGACTCCTTCCTTAGTGCACACCGTGCACTGAGCCAGGTGCTTCTACACTTGCTCTTCCTCGAGAAAGCTTGGATAGGTCATCTGGTAGCATCCCTTTCCTCATCAGCCTGCCTTGCTAGGTGGGTAATGCTGAGAGATACGATTGGAAAGACCCAGGCAGAGTATAAGATAGAGACTCTAGGGATAGGTTTTGGTCCATGCTAAAAAATAACATACAAATTGGTTTCCCAAATTCCTAATGGATTATTTGAATGTGAGTTGAGTCTCTGCATATATACCCTGTGATTTCTCTTTTTTTTCCCACAAAGATATACTATAACCACACAAAAGACCGTCAAACAAAAGAGGGAAAAAATTCATCCAGAACTAGCTCAGTGCCCTAACACAACTGTTTTCATTTTAACTTTTAGCCTTGTCTGTATGCAGGCATATTTCTCTATATCTGTAATCATATGTAGGCTCAATTTTGTATTCTGCTCTTTTCAGTAAACCTTAAGTAAATGCTTTCCAAATGGTTACGTAGTCTTCAGGATGATTTTTAATGATCTTAAAATCTATCATCCCACAGGCTGAATTTACGTAACCATTCATCTACTGTTGGACTTTCAGATTTTTTTTTTTTCCTGTAGTTCTGTGCTGTTATAAGTAATACTTTGGGATATGGCCTCGTGCTTATTAATGGATTTTTTTTCCTTAGGGCGAATTCCCAGGAGCAGGATTTCTGGGTTAAAGGGCACAATTATTTTTTTGGCTCTCAATGGATATTGCTAAATTGCTTTCCAAAAGGGTTGTACCAGTTTATAATGCCACCAGCAGTGCATGAAGGTACCAATTTCAACATCTTGGGTTGTGCTAGATAGTATAATTTTTACAAAGGGTTGGCTCAATGGTGCATCATCGTTTAATTGATATTTCTTGGATTATGACAAGGTTGACTATGGCTTTACTTATTATGTTTTGAGATTTTACTTAGTATTTTTTTTTTTTTTATAGTCAGAACTTAGCTGTGATTGAGGTCAGATTTTCTGTGTAGAGCTTTTCAGGCTCTTGAATTTTACAGCGAAAAAACAAACTAAACTAACAAAATCCAAACCCAGAATTCATCTGTAAAGTAAATACTTTGGACATATTTTGTGGTTGGATTAACTGTTCGTGATCTTAACTTCCTTATAGGTCATAAGTTAATAGAGCGGTATTTGGAGAGTAGGGGGGCTTTTCCTCTTTTCCTTAGATTCTCCTTTGTTCTTTCCCTCTACCATCCCCCCTATTTCCTGTTTCCCTCCTCCCCTGTAAGCCCTGTTTTTGTCTTTTTGGAGATAAAACATAAAAGGATCAGCTTTTAGTCATACTCCTTCAACTTATAAAATGTAGGTGCCTAAATTATGTAGTACAAAGTGAGGATAAAGAAAATCACAGTATTGTAACAAATTGCCTGTAACTGCTTTGCAAAAGCAAACGTCTCCCACGAAATCTTAGAAAGGTGTGTTTGAGGGTGTAATCTTGGCTTGTGGTGCAAGCGAGCCCAACTTGTTTTTCCAGTTGGTCTTGAATAAGTTTGTTCTTTCTGGAATGCTCGCCATCCTCAGTATGACAGAGTTCGCTTGATGACAAACTCTTTTACTCTCCTGTACATACCATGGCCACTGAACTGGTTTGTTTATTTGCCTGGGGTAAATGATTGAAACACACTCCCCTTTGCAGTGGCACTCAGCGTTTGATAGATGATTCTTATTCCCCAGGCTCCCTCATGGTGATGCCAAGCGCACGTCTAGCCTTGCAGCAGCCCCTGCGGCCACATTGTCCCCTCCCCAACACACACTGAGAAAGGGCTAAAGGACACACACTCTCTTGGGTGTGCACATAATTTATTGAGCTCGTGGGCTCTCTGTGAGTAATGCTGCCCCACCATGCGCATAGTAGGAGAATCTGATATTGGCAGAATAGCTGGGTCTATGTACATGAAAGAGAATGGTCAAGGCTCGATTTCAGTTTAATTTGTTAATGAAACAAGAGGGAGCACATTTTCCCTTCCCGCACACCTCTCGGGCTGTTTGAGATGAGGCTCAATTAATTTATTTGTACTGTCTGTGGAGGCGTGTGCCAGCTAATGTAGTGCGAGAGCTTTTATCCTTATGTTTGTAATGAAGAGGGGCAGGCCGCTGGCAAATTGACAAGTAGCGCTGATGACTCATCCTCTGAATGCGAGTGCTTTCTTCTGAAATCATAAAATGCGTGCGTACACGCAAGCCTAGTTCCTGTTTGAAGTAGACAGAACCCATTTGGGAAAGTTCAGGTGCCTCTGAAACACTGCAGGGAAAAGAACAGTCAAGTGAGGCTGTTTCTCCAACTCCCTGGCCTATCTTGAGGGCGGGACCTCCTGCTCAGTGGGAACCCTATCCTGGGATGGGAATTCCCATCCTCTCCCTGGCCTCTTTTCCTTGCCCCTCCTTTCCTTGGAAGGCTGGCTCCTTTGTGCTGGTCTTTTGTGCTCCGGTAGGCAGCCTTCCCCACCTGCCAGACCAGGTGCCCGGTTCACCTGGCGAGGCCTGTGCTTCCGGGCTGCTCCCTAACCTCCATCCTGGGCAGTGCCCTGGGGCTTTGCTTTATGAGGCTGTGGATTCTGGGACCTGGTTGATTTTAGCCTGGGAGTATACATGGGATTCCTCAGGCCTTCGCTTGAGTTCCCTAGGCCTAGGCTTGGTGGTGGCTGTGTTGTCACTCTGTTGATATGCCTTAGAAGAAATAGTTTACACAGTAACTAAAGTTGGTTTGGCCCTTTACAGTGTGTAAGGCTTTCTGGCATTAAAACAACTCTGAATTGGATATATTGTTACCCCACTTTATGGATGAGGAAATCGAGGTGCACAAAGGTTAAATAACATGTCCATGATCAAGCAGCTACTCGGTGGAAAGGTAGTGGTGACAAAACCTTGGACTTCAGAGTCTAAAACCTGACCTTACAATTTCTTTATAACATTTATTCATTAAGGACAAAATGAAGCTTTTTTTTGCATAAGAAATTTATAAATTCTCTTCAAGAGTTATGTGTTTGACAGCAGACTAGAGTGACTGTGGTTAAACAACAATGTATTGTGTATTTCAAAGTAACTAGAAGAAAGGACTTGAATTGTTCCCAACACATAATAATGATAAATACTCAATGTGATGGATACCTTAAATTCCCTGACTTGATTATTACATATTCAATGCATGTAACAAAATATCACATGCACCTCATAAATATGTAAAGTATTAGGTATCAGTTAAAAAATTAGAAAATATATGAGTGAATATACAGTTTTCTGTAGTTCAGTAGAATAACAGGAAATTCACAGGATACTTTATGGAGACTTAAAAGCAAAATGTTTGCAGTGGTCTGAGAAAGAAACCCTGAAGTGTAGTCTAAGAAGTTTTCCTTCCTGTGTCAGATGCCTCGTCGAGCTGGTTGTACAGGAAGGCTAAGTGCAAATGTCCCAGTCAGTCCTGTCACCCAGGTGTAAGCAACACAGATCACTGTGCATGATCTTATTGAATTTCAGAGCCAGAAGGAACCATGGAGATTTTACAAATGAGGAAACTATGGCCTAGAGTGAGATATTTTGTGTTGGGAAGAATTCCATTCATTTATCCAACCATCCATCCATGCATCCAACAAATATTTATTGAGCCAGTTTTGGGCTGGGAGATAAGGCTTAGGCTGTGAATGAAACAGGCACAGTCCTGTCTTCAAGGAACGTACAGTAGCAGATGACATGGCTGAGCAGGAATGAGCATGGTGTGGTAAGGGCTGTGATGAGTGAAGTCAGGGTAGCTTGAGGCACATAGGTGGGGCACATAACTATTGGAGTGGGAGAAGGTAGTTAGGGAAGGTTTCCTTGAAAGAGTGGTACCTCTGGTGAGACTTGAAGGATGTTGCTGAATGTCATTCTAAAAATGGAGAGCCTGTGTTGGCTGAAAATTGGGACGTCATAATTCTCAAATCCAGCTGAAGTTGGTAAAAGGTTGTATGTGCTTGGAGACCACAGATATTAGGCTCTGAGACTTAAATGCATGTAAGAAGTGGTTGCTCTAGGCCTGTGCTGTGTGTTGGGGGAGTCACCAGCCTTGTGTGCTATTCAACACTAGGAAGGTGGCTGATCTGGGTTGGGATGTGTCATAAGTAAACAATGACCAGTGAATTTCAAAGGGGGGAAAAAAAAGTAAAACACATCATTAACAATTTTGGGCTGGGCACTGGGCCTCATTTCTGTAATTCCAGCTCTTTGGGAGGCTGAGGCTGGCCAATTGCTTGAGCCCAGCAGGGGCAACATGGCGAAACCTCCTCTCTACAAAAAATACAAAAATTAGCCAGGCGTGGTGGCACGTGCCTGTAGTCCCAGCCACTTGGGAGGCTGAGCCTGGGGAGGTCGAGGCTGCAGTGAGCTGAGATTGCGCCACTGCACTCCGGGCTGGGTGTCAGAGTGAGACTGTTTTAAAAAACAAACATATAATTTTGATTATATTGATTATAAGTTGGATAATTTTTGGATGTGTTAATAAAAGAATTTATTGACATTAATTTCACCTGTTTCTTTTTATGTTTGAAAATGAGTCGGTAGGCTGTGGTGCCTCACAACTGTAATCCCAGCACTTTGGGAGGCCAAGGTGGGCAGATCACTTGAGGTCAGGAGTTCAAGACCAGCCTGGCCAACATGGTGAAACTCTGTCTCTACTAAAAATACAAAAATTAGCTGGGCGTGGTGCTGCATGCCTGTAGTCCCAGCTACTCAGGAAGCTGAGGCAGGAGAATTGCTTGAACCCAGGAGGCGGAGGTTTCAGTGAGCTGAGATTGCGCTATTGCACCCCAGCCTGGCGACAAAAAAAAAACAACAACAAAAAACGAGTCTACTAGAAACTGTAAAACGATGCCTGTGGTTCACATTATAGTTCTGTGAGTGGGGATGCTGGGTGGAGAGACTGACCCAGGAGAGGAAGCTCCATTGGTGGTGTGAGGGGGTTTTAGAGTGAAGAGCTGTGAATCGGGTCCTGCGGGCCCTGGGGCATAGTCTGTGGTAGGTGCTTTGCATCTCTGAACCTGGCTGCCTTGTTTCTGACATCCCCTTAACTAACACCCATCCTACAGCGGGGATGGAGGATAAAGTCAGAATGCCTAGGAAAAGCATTTTTTAAAAATATTAAGTATGAAGCCATTGTGAGCCCTGGTTCTCTTTGTAATAAAAATTCGGGATTAAGGCCACATATACCATACTCCCCATACTGTGTACCAATAGTTCAAAAGACAGACAAGAAACCTGGCCAGTTATAAAATAGAAGGTTGAAGTGTGGGAAATGCATTCAGCACAGAATGAATTACAGAGTGGGAGTGGATCTGTGTGAGATGCTGTAGATAAGAAAATTCCTTTTCTGTTGCACTTGGCTTGCTCTACTCCAGGAATTCCCTCACCCTTACATGGGAGTTTGTATCCAGGCTTTCATAGTCCTTGTTCCTTGTTTTGTTTAGTCTCAAAAGGCCAACAAGGAATATCCATATCTTTTTTTTTTTTATCTTCAAGTATTTCATTGGTATTCCTGAAACTCCACACTCATTAAATGCTTGAATGAATTGCCATTATACCACTGTTTCCTGAAAACCTGGGGATGTCAGGCATCTGCTGGGCTGGCAGGACGATGATGGACAGGACACAGCCCCTGCCCTCAAGGTGCTCACTGTTGGGAATGAGACAGAATGCAGTGTGACCAGGCCATAGTAGAGGTGAGCCTGAGGACTGTGGGAGACCTGGAGAGCGTTCCTGACTGCTAAACTTTGTGACTTAAAGGATGACCGAGTTAAAGACAGCAAAGGAGGGAGCTAAGGGACAGTTGTAGCTGCCTGGAGTGCACTCTGTTGTGATTCTCTTTTGGTCAGTGAGACTGTGGGTCTGAGTTTGCATAGGATCCTGCCAGTCCCCAGGGGTCTCTAACACTGTGGCAATGTTCGGTATTAATGTTGTACCTATATATTAGTTAGCTTTTCATTGCTGGTTTATATACTTCAAAGGTGTAGCACACAGATAGCCCTCCCTGATAGAGAGTGACCCCGGTTAGTTGGAAGGCTCTCAGAGGACCAGTGGGGCAGAGACAGTTTGGCAGCACTGAGCAGGGGGTATCTGAGGGGTATAAGGTAGCTGTGACCTGGCATAGAGTTGGCAGGCAGGCAGACAGTCATTTCAGTGTGAGATAGCATCTGATACTCATCCCTTCGGGCTAGTCTTGTAATAGCGGCAGATAAATAAGCTGCCTCCAGTGTGTTCCCAGAATATCTCTGTCTGCAAAATGTCTTTGAGGAGATGTTTGACTTGCAAGCATGTGGTTGATAAAATAAATACATTTTAAAAAAGTAAACCTTTCTGAAAGAGGTTTTAGTCTCTTCTCTCCCCAGGGAAAAATAGGTCCTTCTTTAACCTCCTTTTTTCCCTAAGTGTAGAATTCTTGCCATGCTTTATAAGGAAAAACATTTTTTGGAATGTAGCACCTGCAGAAATATAAAGGGGTTGTGCCCAAACCATTGGACCATGGCTATTGTGTGGGTGGTTTCTTGGATGTTTTGTGAAGAGGTATCAGTCCTGACACCTGCAAAGCTGGTGGAGCTGGAATTTAGAGATGCTTGTATTGTTTTTAGCTGAATTCTGAGGGCAGACAGCTGTAATGGGTGATTCTCTCTAATATTAGAGTAGCCTTGCCATTCAGTGACACCTGCTAGAACAGGACTTGGTGCCTGGAAAAGTACCTCATACAATGTAGGAACTTCATATATAGTTCTTGAATGGGTGAATAACTGAATAAGTAAGTGAATGAGTGAATGACTGGAGTGCTTTTCTGGGCTTTCAGATCATGTGAGTAAGATTCCCCAGGCCTTCCCCTTGCTGCTTGAGGGCAGTCTGTGCAACAGCAGCATCAACATCACCTTGTTAGTGTTTCTGAATCCTGGATGTCTTGTTAAGCATGTAGATTCTCATTCAGTGGATCTGGGACAGGGTCTAAGAATCTGCATTTCTAGGAAAGTCCCAGGCGATACCATGCTGGTCTATGGGCTACACTTGAAGTAGCATGGCTCTGTTAGGGTTCAGTGAGATCATTAGTAAGTCTTTAGTAGGTGCTTAGTGTTGCACTAGGGATTGTGGAGAAAGATGGACCTTGGTTCTCTTGTTAAAAAAATTCGTAATCATGGTGAAAAATCAAGACTCATCCTTATAAACTGGAGAAAATCCATTCATTATATTGTGTGATATGATAAATGGTCAGGAGAAAGCTAGAGAGAGGAATGAAGGACCTTCTTGTGGAGATGGTGCTTGGGCCATGATGTAGAATCATGAGATGCTGGAATTAAAGTTGTGTCTGCTTCCAACCCTGTGTGATCTCTAAGCCTCCCTGATGGTTGGCTATCCAAATTCTGCTGAAATGCCCTCATGATAGAGATTGCACTGGGTCCCTAATTCTCAAGGCATGTTGCTCTCCTCATATCTTGTGGGATGCCCTGAGGAAAGGGTTTGCCTGGGTGAATAATGCCCACGTGTGTTGCCTATTCCATCCACATGCTGCAGATTCACAGTGCAGCATATTAAAGGCTTTGCAATGCCTGACACTAAGACAGCCAGTTTAACTTTGTGTTGCCTAAGGTAACTGGGTCCAACATGGGTGACCACAACTTCCCTCCTGTTTTATTAGTACTTATTAATACATGTTAGCAAGCCTGTATCAGGTGGTTCATCATACTAAATTAATACAGGACTGATTTATCACTCATAAAACAGTTATTAAGCAGCCATGATGTGCCAGTCACTGTTTAGGGGTATGCACAGAGGAGTAAATTGTCTCTTGCTTGTATAGCACTTTATTGTTTACAAAGCACTCTCCCAGGCTTTATCTTGAATTGTCAGCAGAACCTTGTGAGGTTGTATAAATTTTACTGCCATTTCACAGTTGAGGAAACCGAGACTTCTAGCGATTAAAGTGACTTGTTTAAGGGTATATTTTTTCCAGTGGTACCATTGGGATTTGAAACTTTTGATTCCCAGTTGAATGTTTTTTTTTTTTTTTTTTTTTTTTTTTTTTAATAACTGTATTCCATTTGACTCCAATTTGGTGAGAGAACTGAGAGAGGTAGGTCTTAAAAACTTCATGGAAAATTGAACTTGTATGAGAGAAATAGAGGTGTTGTGGTTTCTGGAGCAGGGATGGCTCAAGCAGTGCTGAAAGAATTGGAGTATATAGATTAGAGGGAACTTTAAAGGTCATTCAGGAGGAGCTAACCCTGTACTCCATGACTTTATGGAGGCTTCGCTATGGTGCTTTTCTGCATAGCTTTTTTTTTTCTTTCTTTCTTTTTTTTTTTTGAGATAGATTCTTGCCCTGTTGCCCAGGCTGGAGTGCACTGGTGCAATCTTGGCTCACTGTAACCTCCACCTTCCAGTTTCAAGTGATTCTCATGCCTCAGCCTCCCAAGCAGCTGGAACTACAGGTATGCACCACCATGCCCGGCAAATTTTAGTATTTTTTAGTAGAGATGGGGTTTCACCATGTTGGCCAGGCTGGTCTCGAACTCCTGGCCTCAAGTGATCCACCAGCCTTGGCCTCCCAAAGTGCTGGGATTACAGACATAAGCCACCGTGCCCGGCCACTTTCCTACATAGTTCTAATGCATCCTGGGGGCACAGATCTTTTGATGAGGAGCTTACTACAGCAAAGGGCAGTTTATTTCACTATATATGTGTATATATATTTTTTTCTATATATACACTATATATTCACAACATATATATATATATATATATATATATATATGTTGAACTTAGATAGGGTCTCCTAGAATCTTTATCCATTAATCTGAATTCCCTGTCTCTGCTGGAACCATACACCGCAAGCCTAATTCTGCTTTTCATATGCTAACGCATTTAGGTTTTTTCTTTTGAAAAATCTAAAATAATTTTTCTTATCAGATGTGCAATATATATCCAATATGAAACAATGAGAAAATGTAGAGAAGCAAAATACAGAGAAGCAAAAACTTCAATTTAGCACTATCCATAATTTCACCACTCATGGATTATTAGTATCACACTACTACTTAGTCTTCCAAACTATTTTCAGTAGTTTTTGATGTGGGTGTGTATATTTTTTTGTATATATATATTTTTAAAAATCTAAACTATACTATTTGGGGATAATATTTTGTAATTTTCTGGTAGGTGGAATTTTATTAATATTTTTAATATCAATAAATACTGCAATTAATAACAATTTTAAAATAGGATATATAATTTATTCCCGCTTGTGAGATATTTTGTCAGTTCCTTCTCATTTTTTGGCAGTTATAAACCATGCTGTAATAAATATCCTCATAGGTTAATTTCTGCCTTAGACTTTTTTACCTAGACTGTAAGTCTAGGTAAACTGTTTCCATTACCTATTCCTAGAAATAAAAAAGTAAAGCCTAAGACTCCAGCTTGAAAATAGCTCCATGGCCCTCTTATTCATTCTCTAACCTCACTGTCCCCATTTCTCTTAGGATGTGACTTTGTACTCATTTGCTGTCTTAAAATGTGCTCACTTTAAACCATTTATCTCTCTGCAGTCTCTGGGATCCAGATTGGAGATCCTTTCCTTACCCTGAATGCCGCATTTCTAATCAGAACAGCCTGATAGTGCATTAACTTTTATAGGGCCATGTCACACTGAGTCATTAAGCTTGTGGGCAACCCAATCCCTTAAGTCTCTCATATGATCTGCTCCATCCTATACTTGTGAGTTGATTTTTTTTTTCAGCCCTAAGTGCATGACTTGACATCTATCCTTATTAAATTTCGACCTTATTAAAGTCAGCTGGTCATTATATCCTTTGAGATAGTATCAGGAATAAACTCTATCATCCTTCATAGTCACTATCCCTTCCAACTCCCAGTCACAGGCAAATTCCAGTGTCAAATGATTCAGCAAATCCCAGCAATCATTTCTATCTCTGTCTTCCTTACTGGATCGTAAATTTTTTGAGGCCAAGACCATATCCTATTAATTCTCTTTAAAAACCAGTGCCTACTTCCATTTTGTGACACAGGCGGGTACTCAGGAAATGTTGCCATGTGAATATGTTTTGATTTAACTCTGGGGATGAGGGCTTGGTGGTGGTGGTATCACAGTGATGAAGAATATAGAGAAGTCTAGGCTTGGGTCTCTTGAGGAGCTTACAGTGAGGATGAAGAGACAAAAAACCGACCAGACCATGGGTAACGGATGTAGTAGAGAAATTTCAGGACTCCTCTGAGGGTACTCAGTTGACTGGGGGCTTGAGCTGATTCTTCAGATGCATTTTGATGCCCTCCAGAAAGGCAGACAGTGGAGGAATTCCTCAGTGGACAGTTGGTGAATGCCCGAGGCTGTGAAAAATCAGAGTTGGGACTAGGGGAGTGGAAAAGGAGATGATGTTTGCTGGGAGAGTTGACCAGAAACCGGCCACCCAGCTTTTGAGAATTGTGTTGAATAATGATTGCATAGAATGGTCTTATCTGCTTCTTTTCTGTGAGATGTACAAAAAGGATTACCCTCTCTTTTTCTTTTTACATTTGTTGAGCTTAAGGCTTGCAAAGCTAATACCTACTCAGGACTGATTACTCTTACATCAGAGGATGAACTGAAACCAGAACCCAAGAGCTCTGATTCTTCTCACTCTGTGAGTACCTTTAAGCCAGATTCATGGTGTGAAGGCAGCAGGATAGCACCTTCATTGACCCACATGGGGGCCTGCCTTGGGCTTCATCAGCACTTTGGAGTCTCAGATCCCTCACCTGTAAAAGGAGAGCGGTACTACCCACTTACCTTTTTGGGTTGTTGTGAAACACACATAAGACAGTATTAGGAGAAGTAAGGTCTGAGGGGTAGGCTTTGGACCCAGTGGCCCATAGGTAAAGGCCTGCTGAGTTGGGTGACAGTGAACTTTGCAGCATTTCCTAGCCTCAGAAGTTCAAGAGCAGGAGCCTGAGTGTTCTAGCTCCCTGGTATGGCTGTGGATTTCCAAGCATACAGCAGCTCTGGGGCCCCTGCTTCCTACCCGCCACGGTTCCAGCTCTCTGATTAACTGAAAGGGAAGTTTTTCTTGAGGAAGGGAGGAAGGTTTCTTAGTGGCCCAGGTCCAGCCACAGGGAATTTGAACACCTCGAGCCCTGTCCCAGTGGCCTTGGAAATTTAACAGCTTCTTCATTGGAGGAACCTTGGTTATTTGTGAAAAGTGAGCTTACAGGGTTCTGAGGTAGACACTCAGTTGACCTCTCCTGCCTCCTGCCTGTGTGCGTGCATGGTGGTATCTGTCACATTTCCCTCAGCCACGAGAAGGTGAGTTTGTATTTCTATATAGATGCATGCCCTTGTGCATGCTTATTTAAATAACACGTGTATGTGTGAATGTATGTACATATAGTCTTGTGCCATATAATGATGTTTTGGTCAATGATACATCATATATACAATAGTGGTCAGTTTATAATGGGGGTGAAAAATTCCTATTGTCTAGTGACATCTAATGATCCTGACTCTGTGTAGGCCTAGGCTAATGTGTTTGAATGTGTCTTTGTGTGTGTGTGGGTTCCCCCCTGCCGCCCCCTCTAGAAACAGGGTCTTGCTCTGTTGACCAGGCTGGAATGTGATCATGTGATAATAGCTTATTGCAGCCTTGAACTCCTAGGCTCAAGTGATCCTCCTGCTTCAACCTCCCAAGTAGCTGGGACTACTGGCATGCACCACCATACCTAATTTTTAAGTTTTTTTGTGGAGATAGGATCTTGCTATGTTGCCCAGGCTGGCCTTTTGCCTAGGCTTCCCGAGTAGCTGGGATTACATTGTGAGTCACTGTGCCCAGCTATGTCTTTGTTTTTGAAAAGTAAAAAATAAGGAAAGAAAAAAATTTTTAAATAGAAAGCTTATAGAAAAAGACATAAAATATTTTTGTATAGCTGCACGGTATGTTTGTGTTTTTAAGCTTAGTGTTATTACAAATGAGTCAAAAGTTAAAAATTAAGAAGTTTGTAAAGTTGCAGTGAGCTGAGATTATTTTATTGAAAAAAGAAAAAAATTAAAAATAAGTTTAGTGTGGCATAAGAATACAGTGTTTATAAAGTCTACAGTAGTGTACAATATCCTAGGCCTTCACATTCACTCACCACTCACTCATTGACTTGCCCAGAGCAGCTTCCAGTTCTGCAAGCTTCATTTATGAGAAGTGCCCTATGCCAGTGTACCATTTTAATCTTTTATACCATATTTTTACTGTACCTTTTCTATGTGTAGCTATGTTTAGATATACAAATACTTACCATTGAGTTACAGTTGCCTACAGTATTCAGTATAGTAACATGCTGTACAGATCTGTATCCGAGAAACAATAGGCTATAACTATACCAAATAGCCTAGATGTGTAGTAGGATATACCACGTAGGTTTGTGTAACTGTACTCTGTGATGTTGATGTACAACGACGAAATTGACTGACAACACATTTTGTTAAGTAACATAAACACCTGTGCATTCACAACCACTTATATACAGAAACACACCAACATACCGCCATATATATTTTTAAAGAATTTGAAAGATCTAAGATTATATTAAAGGTAGTTTAGTCTACTTTTGTGTTGATCAAGTGTTACTGTGCTGTAATTAATTTAGTAAAGGAAATTAAAATGGGGATGTGACGAAAATGTGAGTATGCCTAATTGACAAGAATCTGGGGCAGTCCAGAAAAGCGTTATGGTCAGGCAGAAGTTGAAACCTTTGAGATGTCTGGCCCAGGACTTTAAAAATGTTTTTCCAGGTTAGAAAGAAGGATGAAAAGGATCTTCTGCTTTTTCAATAGCTAGCCAGTGGATTCTCTCTTCCTCTCTCCTTTCCTACAGTTCCTTTTTGGTTCATTCACTCTGAGTCTCATTCAGATAAGTATTAGGGGAAGGGCTTCCTGGAGGATTCGAGAAGGGAAAGGAATAAGTGGAAAAAAAAAAAAAAATCTTATCCCACTGCTGTGGTTCTTTGTCATCCCTGGTTCCTGTCCTTGGCAGAATCACACAGCTACAAAGTGGTGGAATGTGCATTCCAACCAGACCTCTGTGTCATGCTCACTACCAAACTCCCAACTTTTTGGGCTGATCTCTGCCTGCCCTCCTTGTCTCCTTTCCTGTTTCGAGTTTTTTTTGAGTGCTTACTGTGTGCTATGTACTGTTCTGGATTCTGGGGTTATAGCTGTGACCAAGGCAGACGTATGCTTGACATATGTTAGCCATGAGCCATGCATCCCCTGGTCCCACCACCACTCTGCTCCCCACGATTTCTGTACATATCTCTTTCTGTCACAACAGTTACTGGGTTGCATTAGAGTTATCCTTGGTGTATCTGCTTCTCTCACTGGACTGTGAAATCTTTTGAGGGAGGAGTTAGTTACTTTTCTTCATCTCCCCATTACAGAGCCCTGCTTGAAGTTTGCTGCATGCTTGTTTAAGGCTAATTGAACGAATGCTTGCATGCCTTTTATGACACAACTCAATTGTGAGCAGTCCAGGTACGTACCACTTCTGTGTCTCAGTTGGTCCTGCTGAACTAGTATATAATAGGCCATGTTTTATCCTCCAGCTAGACATCTAGAGAAGTAAATAAGCCTTCAAGTGCTTCATTAATATGTGTGAATTGTGAAGAAAAACTTTCATTAAAATGTTAATATGATTGTGGTAATTGTTTACTCTGGCAAGTAGTTTGCCTCTTGGATTCCTCTGTGAATCTGCCCGTGATGTCCTGAAATTCCAAATGTGTCCTTTTCTCTTCCTCTCATTTACTATTTCTGTTCAAAACTGGAATGTGTGGACATGTGTACAGCCTTTTAAGACCAAAGACTTCACGTTTTCTAACTTTTTGTTTTGTTTTGTTTTTGTCATTGCCCTACCTAGAACAAACTTCAGGAAAGATAGGTTTGCACAGTAGTGGTATATCTTAAGATAAAAATGAATTCAGTTTTTTAAAGAAAAAATAGGGATTTAAAATGTTATTTGCATTTAAGCTTTTAGATATTTTGCTGAATTCAAAAAGTTATTGTAAGGTGGGAAAGAAATAATCACCTCTCCTCCTTTGAAGATGCAATTTGTTAGTGATTATCCTTAAACCTAAAAAATGTGCGTCTATAAATATTTATTGTATTCTAAGTTTCAGATGCAGGCATAATGCTCAATGCTAGTGAATGATGCTTGAATATATTAATTAAATTTAGGATTTATATGAAACTTGATGGTCTTATGGAGTGCAGTAGGCTCCAGCTGGAACCTAAGCTTTTGATTCTTACCCATTCACAAATAAATATAGGTAAAGCAGAAATTAAAAAAGCAGAGAATGTTTCTTTGAAATGGCCAAATGAATCTTCTCTTTTTTACTTTAAAAATTTACCTATAATTTTTTTATAGGATGTCCTTTTGAAAAGTGCCTTTTTTTTTTTTTTTTTTTGGAGGGAGTCTGAGTCGCGTGCCGTTGCCTAGGCTGGAGTGCGGTAGCACGATCTCGGCTCACTGCAAGCTCCACCTCCCGAGTTCATGCCATTATCCTGCCTCAGCCTCCCAAGTAGCTGGGACTACAGGCGCCCACCACCACGCCCGGCTAATTTTTTGTATTTTTGGGAGAGACTGGGTTTCACTGTGTTAGCCAGGATGGTCTTGATCTCCTGACCTCGTGATCCACCCGCCTCGGCCTCCCAAAGTGCCGGGATTACAGGCATGAGCCACCATGCCCGGCAAAGTGCCTTTTAAAATAGTTGGACAGAATTGTAATTACCGTCTTTTATTATTTTGTTAGAAATAGTCTGCTTCTTTAGAAACAAAAATGGTGTTAGAACATCTGTATCTATATGTATGTGTTAAATATAGTCAATAATACTTTATGGGACTTGAAGAAAAATTTAACTCTTGGGCAGTCCAGCTGTAAGCCAGAAATCTACTTGTTCTGTTGGACAGGTGAATGGAGTAGAAATAGAATATTACACTTTGAGAGCTATCTAAAAAAGTCATGTTTCAGCTCTCTTGTTTTCAGATGAGGAGACGGAGGCCTGGGTAGGGGGAAAGAAAGGAATTGCTCAAAGTTATATTATTGTTGTATCTTATCTTAACTAGCAGAAGTTAAACTCCTCAGAGTCAGACTGTGTGTTTATACATCCCTATCTTTGCAGTTCACATAAGTCCTTAATAAGGATGGTTTGACTAAAATCAGTGAAAGACTAAGCAAAAAAAAAAAAAAAAAAAAAAGTAATCATCTGAATTTAAAAATGCACTCTGAGTCTTAGCTCCTCTATCTCAGGTCCTCAGATATCCTTTACCTGTGATATTTCTTGGTGAATTAATAAGACTCAAGACCTTAGGTTTGTGCGAGGACTTTGCTTACTGATGGAGAATTCCCAGACAGCTCACAAGCAAGTGTGTGTCCTCTACTTACAACCATCCCTTGTCATTTCAGCATTACCTGTTTGGAGCTGTTCTGCTTTGGGTTTGCCCTAAAGCTAAATTTAAGTCATGTTGGTAGTCATTTGTACTTTTCAGTTGCAGCTCTATACTCTGGCAGCTTACAGCTTGTGGTGCTCAAGTCTGGATGTGCCTAGCTTATGTGTGCCTTTTAGTGTCACTCTTACCATTTGCTTGGTAATTGGAGGGAAAAAAAGAGGAAACATTTTGCTCAGTAGCAAATCAAAAATTCTTTTCTCTTATGTGAAACATAAACCAGGAGTAAAGGTGGAGGTGTATATAGAGAAGCATTGTAAGGATGATGTATTAGTCCATTTTTACGCTGCTGATAAAGGCATACCCGAGACTGGGTAACTTATAAAGAAAAAGAGGCTTAATGAACTCAGAGTTCCATGTGGTTGGGGAAGCCTCACAATCATATCAGAAGATGAAGGGCATGTCTTACATGGTGGCAGGCAAGAGAGAATGAGAGCTAAGCGAAAAGGAAAGCCCCTTATATAAAACCATCAGATCTCATGAGACATTCACTACCACAAGAACAGTATGGAGGGGAACTGCCCCCATGATTCACTTATCTCCCTCTGGGTCCCTCCCACAACATGTGGGAATTATGGGAGCTACAATTCAAGATGAGATTTGGGTGGGGACACAGCCAAACCATATCAGATGGTTAAGTAATTTATATGGCAGAAATATATAGAATAAGAAATCCTAGGCATGTAACAGCTGCCTTAAAGCATGGAAAATGGAGTAGGGGAAGAAAAGCAATTACCACCCCGTACCTTCTGAGCTGACCCCTAAGTACTGATAAAAATTTAGCGTTAATAAAGATTTAGCAGCCTTGAAGAATGTTTTCTAATTTTAGCCCAAGGAATAGGTGTCTGACAAATTGATCAAATTGCAGTTTAAACTTATGTTCCTGTAAAGAGGAAAATACTCCTTTGATATCTAGAGAATTTGAAGAGGTGACATGTCTCAGCCCCGGGACCATGCCTGACACCTGAATCTTAGCCCCAGGATATCAGAAGATAGGCACAGAGCTTTAACTCTGTAGATGTGTTGATTCTGCAAATCACCTTGCCCACAAATAGATCTCTCTTTTTCTAATAGAGGAGGTGGCAAGAATCTTCCTGGGACTCATCTGTAGTTGGATGCTTTTCAGTTCAGTTTCAGATGAAAAAAATCTGAAGTTTTTGTATTTACTTGCCTTACTAACCACTCCTTAAGACAGCCTGGCATGTGAGCTCTGAAAATCAGAGCAGTATTCCAGCCCCTCCCTTTTCATCAATTAATGAATTAATTCTATATTCATTAAAGGTGATGTGTGCCAAGCCAGGTCCTAAAGACACACCCCAGTAAGACAAGGTTGCTGCCTTCATGGAGTTTGAAATTGGGGAGATAGACTTGTTGATGGGCAGCAGAGGTGCTCTGATATAAGGGCATGGTGCTGTGGAAACAGGCACAGGGCCACTCAGCCTGACTTAGGTATCCAGGAAGGCTCCATGGAGGAAGTGATAGCTCTGTTGAGATGAGGAGATGCTTGGAAAGATACAAGGGGTGACTCTGTGTATGTGTGAAGCATCTATTGGAATATGAGTGCTCCAGCACTGAGAGTTATGTTTAGATTACACTGTGAGTATAATCTGACTTGGTCTGATTGCTTTCCTTTGAGGTCTCATTCTATCTGTCTTTCTGTCTGTCAATCAGTCATCTGTCTCTGTCTGTCATCTATCTATAATCTATCTTTTTAATTGTGATAAAGTATACATAAAAGTTACCATCTTCATTTTTAAGTGTACAGTTTAGTGGTGTTAAGTACCTTGACATTGTTTTGCTATCATCACCACCATCCATGCACAGAACTCTTCTTATCTGCAAAACTGAAAATGTCTATTAAACAGTAACTCTCCATTCCTTCCTCCTCCTCCTAGCCCTTGTCAGCCACCATTCTACTTTCTGCCTCTGTGAATTTGGCTACTCTAGGTACCTCATATGAGTGGAATCCTACTGTATTTGTCCTTTTGTGACTGGCTTATTTCACTTAGCATAATCTCCACAAGATTTATTCTTGTCATGGGTGTCAGAATTGCCTTCCTTTTCAAGGCTGAATAATATTCAAGGTGCCATTTTATTAAAACCTCAAGCATATGTGAAATATTCACTGATCAACACATTAGTGAGCTCTCTGTTCCCTTTACTGATAAGTCATTCATGCATTTGTCCCTCTCTCCCTCTGTTATTGATTACATGTTGGGTGCCAGACATCGGGCTAGTTGCTGCAAATACAAAGAACACCTGTATCTACTCCCCACCCCAAATATTGGTCCATCAGGGAGAGAAGCCCAATGAATTATTAAACAGTATTAGTGAAAGTGTAGTTGTATGTATGTAGTACTCTGGGACTTAACAGGTAACACAAACAGAAGTTGCATGGGAAAACCATATAAGGCTTTACCAAAGAGGTAGCAATTGAATCGGCCTCTGAAGTATTTGTGGGAGCTTTGTAGGTGGTGAGGAAAGGCGTTTCAGACAAGAGGAACAGCATAACAGTGGCTTGGGAGTCTCGTCTGTACACATAGGCAATCTTATGTGGTAGTTATCAATTAAATTATCAATTAAACTCTGGAGTCAGACGGTCTAGATTTAAATCCTGGCTCTTCCATTTCTCTGAGTGATGAGGCAATTTGTTTTGTTTTTGTGCCTTAGTTTCCTCATCTCTAAAATAGGAATAACAGTTATACTTTTCTCATAGTATTGTTATGGGTATTAAGTGAGTCAAGACATACAAAGTGCTTAGAACAGGGTCAGGTACAGAATATGTACTCTATAAGTGGTAGCTACTGTGATTGATTATTGCTTGTGTAATGTTTGAGGGAATATCAAGTCATTTGGTCTACCTAAGATAGGATATAATGTGTGTATGTGCAAATTGTCACTAGACATAAAGTTGGTGTATTAGTCTGTTTTCACAGTGCTGTGAAGACATACCTGAACCTGGGTAATTAAGTAAAGAGGTTTAATTGTCTCAGAGTTCTGCATGGTTTGGGAGGCCTCAGGAAACTTATAATCATGGCAGAAGACAAAACAGATATGTCTTACATGGCGGCAGGAGAGAGAAGTGAGTGCTGAGCAAAGGGGGAAGCCCCTTATAAAACCATTGGATCTTGTGAGAACTCATTCACTATCATGAGAACATCATGAGGGTAACTGCACCCCGCCCCATGATTCAGTTAGCTCCCACCGGGTCCCTCCTACGACACATGGGGATCATGGGAACTACAATTCAAGATGAGATTTGGATGGGGACACAGCCAAACCATATCAGTTGGAGATTGCCTCGGCAGATCCTGATGATAAAGGATTCAAGTGTCCCCATATCTGTGACTTCTAAGCTTTCTTCTTGTATTGAAGTGCTTGAATATCTGAACTTGTGTCTGATGTTTACTTAAATTTTTTTTATTATACTTGTTAAGTTCTAGAATACATGTGCACAACGTGCAGGTTTGTTACATATGTATATATGTGCCGTGTTGGTGGGCTGCACCCATTAACTTGTCATTTACATTAGATATATCTCCTAATGCTATCCCTCCCCTCTCCCCCGACCCCATGACAGGCCCTGGTGTGTGATGTTCCCCTTCCTGTGTCCAAGTGATCTCATTATTCAATTCCCACCTATGAGTGAGAACATGCGGTGTTTGGTTTTTTTGTTCTTGCGATAGTTTGCTGAGAATGATAGTTTCCAGCTTCATCCGTGTCCCTACAAAGGACGTGAACCCATTCTTTTTTATGGCTGCATAGTATTCCATGGTGTATATGTGCCACATTTTCTTAATCCAGTCTATTAAATTTTCTTCTTAAAAATATTGGAATCCTTTCTTAAAAATTGCAAAAAACAAAAGAACATTGAAAAAAGTATAAGACAAAAAACTGCAGTATCACTGTCCTAACTTAGTAACTATTTCCTTTTTATTTTCACTTTGTGTAGCTATATGCATAAAACTAGTTATAGTCATTATATAATTTTGCTTTGCTTTTAAAAATTCATATTCTATGATAAATTTTCCCTTATGTTTTAGTTCATTTTAATTATTCTTATAAATGAATGCTTAACTTTCCTTTGCATTCATGTACCTTTTTTTAAGTCATTCTCTTTTTCATCATATTGTAGTTTTGTAATCTACATGTTTGTGCTCATAATTTTTGTCTTCTAATGTATTTTCTCTTTTTGATAAATTTCTAGGGTTAAGATTGCTAGGTCAAAGGATTTAAGCCTTTTGAGACTCCCAATAAGGGTACCTAATTGAATCTTCACATGTACACCACCAGCAGCATATTTTCTATGTCATATTCACTAGAGATGTGATTATAGTCTTTAAATTCTTGCTGATTAAGAGGTTTAAAATAACCCCTTGAGTTTGCTTGAATTTGCCATTTTTCTCCCTCCTAGTGACTGTGCATATTTTCCCATATGCTTATTCTCCTCTGTAATTGTCTATTCATCTTCCCTTTCTGGTTGTGTTCTTGATATTTTCCAGTATAAATCTGTATTGTTTATTTACCTTATTGGTTCTGTGTTGGAGAAAAATGCAGGTGCAGGATATTAAAGAGGAGGTCAAAAAGTCTTTTTTTCCCCTGCCTTGCAGTAACAAGGCTCTTATCCTTGCAGTTGTGGTTGTGTGAAAACAAAAAGAAGCACAAGCTTTTGCCGCATGCCAGTGCTCCTGGGATCACTGTGGCCAGAGTCTGGGCTCTCCAACAGCCTTGTTTTTCAGCTGCCTTGCTTTTCAGCAGGAAAATCATGTGGCTGGCTGTTATCTCAGCTCTAACTGTGTGTACACTTTGTTTAGAGGGCCTGGCCTGCTCTTCACATCCCACAAGCACCTGATACAGAGCCAGCACACAGTAGGCAATTTGTTTTCACCCACCATAGATCAGAGGTTGGAATGCACCTTTTTTGATATCTTCATCTGCCTCCTGTCCCCTTTGCAGCATCTCTGTTTTAAGAGGTCTTGAAGCTATTCTTGGATTACCTCTAGCGATGGGAGGTTTACTCTCTCACAAATACATTTAGACCTTGAGCTCAAAGTGAGATAAACCTGGGTTTGAATTTCAGCTTGACTACTGACTAGTGGCACGATTCTGGACAAATAATATCTCTAAACTTCATTTTATTTATCTGAATAACTGAGATAGTAATATTACATTTCTACCTCTTATAATTGTGATGAGGATTAAGTGAAATAACAAAAGTTAAATTCTGGACTCTAAAGAAGTCAAACTCATAAAAGTAGAGAGTAGAATGGTAGTTACCAGAGGTTTTAGGGGTGAGAGGGTGGGTAGGGAAAGGGGAGCTTGGTCAAAGTGAGAAAAGTTTATCTTAGGAGGAATAAATTCTGGTGCATAACATGATGACTGTAGTTAATAATAATTACGATATATTTCAAAATAGCAAAAAGAATTTAAATGTTCTTATCACAAAGAAATGATACCTGTTGGAGGTGATAGATATGTTAATTCATCAGATTGGATCATTCCACAATGTATACATATATGGAAATATCACATTGTACCCCATAAACATATACAACTATTATTTGTCAATCAAAAATAAAACTTTAAAAAAGGAAA
>NC_045446.1:51677325-51894176 GCF_002776525.5 Piliocolobus tephrosceles | reverse complement strand
ATACAACTATTATTTGTCAATCAAAAATAAAACTTTAAAAAAGGAAAGTCTTGACCCCTATTCCTCACATAGTGTCAAATAAATTTAGTTGTGAATATAAATTTGATTCACTATTACAAGGTGTATTTCCTTAAACTTTTACCGTCTATTAGAATCTCGGTGATTTGGCAAAGAAGCCATAGCTCAGCCTCCAGCTCTTATAGTGGCCTGGAATTTGGAGTATATTCTTCTGTAATGGAGATGTGGGAGGGTATTGTCTTTGAGCTGATTCCAGAGTGGGCCGTGGTCCAGCGGTGGGACTGGGCAGTGCTGTAATATGTCCAGGCTAGCACCTTCTCGGTTTTCAAAGTCCGATTACAGAGACCTCTTGTTTGTCCTTCTCTTTCTTGGCTGGTGTTCTTGCCTTGGCATCCTCAATAGAAAATAGATAAAAACGTTTAGAAGAAATGAAACTCTGATCCACATATTAGTTATCTGTTTCCCTCCACAGGAAGGGGTTTACTTTAGCAAAAAGAGGTAAAAGTAGAGATCATACTTCTAAATTCATAGCAATATATGTCGAGCTCATTGACAGCACTCAATAAATGCTGTTTTTATTAGTATTACAGGTAAGCCAATACGACGGTGACCTGGGCATAGGGTAGGCAGGGCCTAACTCTTCTCTTGTCTCCAGACTTTAGCACTTCAGTATTTTTGCTGAGAATCTGATTAATGATCTGAAGGTCTCCTGTGATTTAAGCAGATAGCTTTTATCCTTGGGGAACCAATATAATTAGTATTAGCACTAGGTTCATGAATCTTAAGATTATGGAGTTCATCTTTGTCCAACCCATCTCACTATGCTTTGTAGAGAATAACTTAGCAGAAACAGCCCCCTGCTAGGTGTCTTGGTAATTGCTTCCTAATAACTGTTAATTTTTAGTTTTATGACTAAAATATTAGGGAGTCTGGTGAATTTAAGAAATAGTGTTGAAGTGATGGTAATTAAGATTTTAAAAGTTGCCTGTATGACAAATGAAATAGATTTAAGGTGGGGGGAAAAGGTTATCCATGAACAGGGGTGGTATTGAAAATATTTAACAACCAGTCTGGAAGGGTATTGACACAGTAGAAACTACTGCAGGCCTCTAGATTTGCCAGACACCTATCCTTGTTGAATAGTGAGGAGACCTTGGGGCACTACGAGGGGGACAGAGCATTCAGGGGAGCTTGGGGCACTGACTCTTTACATGCTGTTATGAAAGTATTTCAGTATTTTAAACAACCAGTGTAACTGTACCAGTCGAGTACTGGAGGTGGTGTGGGAGAGTGTCTGAAATTGGCAGGTGTTCAAAGGTGTTGATAGATTCTTCACTTGTCATCTTTAATTCATTGCTGAGAAAACTTTAGTTGCGCTAGGCCAGATTATCCCCAAAGGTGCTTGGGCAGTGTCACATTAGGATTTAGGGCTGTCTGTTTAGACAGCACTGGGACATGTCCTTTTATTCAGAAAACACTGTGTATATGATGTGAGAGGCACACAGCCCCTGTCTTCATGAGGTCCCCAGTCCATTGGTGGCCTTGAAATTGTTCTGCTCTTTGACTATAGGCTAGGAATCTGTCCTTGAGAAATGATTACAAGGATGTTTGCCACAACAGTGAAAAGTGGGGCAAAATCCAAGCATGGGAAAAGAGCTAAATCATAGCATGTCCACCACCCAGAATATTATGTACCTCTAAAAATCACAGATACGAAGACGTTTTCAGGACTCAGGAACTAATTCTGACTGTGAAATGTTGGGTGGGCAATAAAAACCTAAAGCTATAAGGAATAATTAGTGTTAAGAAAGGACATCAAAATGCCTGGTTAGCACTGAGTATTATTTGGTGGTGGAATATGGGTAAAGTTAATTTTCTTTATGGATATTTCTATATGTTCCAGTTTTTTTGGTCATCTGTGGGTATTTTATAACTAGAGGTGTTCCAGAAATATTTTTAAAAACCCAATTAAAAATTTAAAAATTATTGTATAATTAGTGAGTGGGTGAACATGTTGGATTTAAACTTGGAGAAGTACATTTGGAGCTTGTATTTATCTCATGTAAAGAAAACTGCTGACTCGGTGGGATAAAAATAAGAGGCCTAGATCAGCCTCCTCATGTTGAGGCACCCAGCTCCCCTAGGCTTCCAGACTGCACAGGTTCTGAGAGGCCCTAATGGACTTGTTGAAAGGCTCTACTTGGCTTCTTATTAATGTCCCTCCCTTAGCAGTGCTCTGCTCTGCTGGCTAACCTTGTCAGAAGGTTACCCACGGCTCTCCAGGGCTCAGCTAATTTTAAACCTGGTCAGGGAGTGTGGTGGCATTGCTCTGCAGAGACACGAACAGCTCCCTGGGAGACGCTGCTGGGGAAAGATGAGTCGAGTCTACGGTTTTTTCTCATCCTCATGTAAGTGACCAGGCACGCTGAACAAGCAGAGAGAGCTGGGATAATAATGAGAGCTTTTATGGTAAAAACCAGGATTATTAAAGATCTTTTAGCAGTGTCATTGCTGGTTGATAATTGCACGGTGTGATGTGCCCTGCATGAACTGTGTTAATTCTGACCACACTAGGAGTAGCAAGGTGAATGAGATCCTCTCTTCTGGGAACTAGACTTTGGCTGCTTTTAAAGACAGAATGAAACTACAGTGAATTTCACAACTTATTTGGTATTCTTTTAACTTTTCAGGACTCAGACTCCATTGGTGATAGGTTCTTCTATGAAGTTTTTGATTGATTTGATTGGGAGAGGGCTATTTCTGAAAAGCTAAAAAAATTTAAAAAGACAGAATCGCTGCCTGTTTGCATGTCAACTGCTGGTCTGGCTGCCTCTAAAATTGTGATTTTAAGTTTTTTTTTTTTTTTTTTTTTTTTGACTGTTTGCAATAGAGTCTTCTTCAGAATATGACTGTGTCTTAATAATACGTGCAGCCCTGATATTGTAAAATGAAACATAAATCAATATCAGCAAAATAATGTGACAATTGAGAACCTTTTCCCCATCAAAATTAATTGTTTTTTCAAAAAACTTAGCCCATATTTTTCTGCTTAGAATTTTTTTGTCCGTCTACCTTTCACCACCTTCAGGTTGGGAATCTAAATGTGCCTATTAGAGTTGGCTCTGTCTTCTCCTGCCAAGGCATTCATAGCTTCTTTTGCACGTACGAGATTACAATGGGAAACCCATTCCACCCAGTGGATAGCCTGGTCTTGAGGCTTACCTGCCTGACTTAAAGAAGTGCATCTTTTCTTGTAGCTGGGCCTATATCCACCCACTCATAAAACAGTTGCTAGGAGCAAATTAAAGAGACATTGTGTGTGGAGTAAACCAAGATGAAAGAACAATGGATG
This sequence comes from Piliocolobus tephrosceles, assembly GCF_002776525.5. Taxonomy (NCBI): domain Eukaryota; kingdom Metazoa; phylum Chordata; class Mammalia; order Primates; family Cercopithecidae; genus Piliocolobus; species Piliocolobus tephrosceles. Next base: position 51,890,806 of record NC_045446.1, on the reverse strand, counting down.
GAGAATCAATACCCTCCTAACTCCCAACAGTGATTGAAGTTAACTTTATTTGAAATATCCAGGCTGGGCCAGACCACATCAAGCTAGCAGCATTCTTGCACGAGAGTAGCACGGGAGTGAACTTTGATTTCATTTTAGGGAAGAAGAAAAATTAATGAATAAATGCTTTTTAATAGCCTTTGTCCTCCCTTGAAGTCCTGTCTCTTCTACAATAAACCTAATTAGCTTCGACATGTTTGGATTTAGTTTTGAGAAAATTAAAGCTGAGTAATAGTAGGAATTTGTTGAGTGGGAATACTTGTTTAAACCTTCATTGACCCAAATCTGACTTTTATAAATGGTATTAAATAAGCAAACTAAAGAAAACTTCATCCCCGTCTTGTCCTAAAATAATATGTTTAAAAGCACATTCAGAGTTAAGTATAATATAAATATGTTACCCTGATTAGATACTAAATGAGTTACTGAAGAGGCTGTAGTGGTGATATTGAGTGTAGTTATGAATTTAATGTTCATTTCTTAAAAACCAAGTCCTCTTTGACGCATGTTCAAAGGTCTTCCTTTTTTTTTCTTCTCCTGAGCTTCTCTTTCTCACCTCTGGGACACTTCCCTCCTACACTTGGCCGGCATGCGTGGTTTAGGCAGGCCCACTGTTATTTTTGTGGTAACCTGACACTTTGGGCCCAGGGCAGCCCCCTGGCCCCTGTGGGAGGTGAGCTGGCTGAGAGCCAGGCTGCATTCTCCCAGGATGAGCTGCTGCTGAAGCAGGCTGGGCTGAGGGCTGTGGGCAGGCTGCAGCAGGGGCCGGGATGCCACAGACCAGGGGGCTGGGGGGTCACCAGTGAAGACCTCAGCAGGTAGCAGGCCCTGCCTGAGGTTAAAGCAAGGTGGAGTTGGTTGTTGAGGCTACAGACCAGGTAGTCAGGGTATTTGGAAACCTGAGGAAGGTTTTGAGGCCAGTGAGTCTCTTTTATCTCACTTTGTGGTTCTAGTCTAAGGTATGCCTGAGGCCGTCCTTGTAACTCCTTAGACAAGGATGAATTTCTTAAGAATCATCAAAATTGTATTAACATTTTAGGTTAAAATAAAGCAAATGGTTATTTGTTGAGCTGGGCTAGGGGGCTGGAGTGGGGTACAGAATTGAATGGGAAATAGTGCCTGCCTTTGAAAATTTGCAGTATAGCAGGGAAGAAGGTGGATATATAAGCAGTAATTATTAATTATTATTTTTTAATTTTTAAATTGTTTTTTAAAATTTTTTGAGACAGTGTCTCGCTTTGTCATCCAGGCTGGAGTGCAGTGGCAAATCTTGGCTCATTGCAACTCCACCTTATTACAGGCATGAGCCACCACGCCTGGCCTATTAGTATATACTAGTATATATAACTACTCTGCCGTATGGATTCTCCAGATGTCCAAGGTGATCCCTGTCCAGGCATCTTGGAGTGCGTGTGTAGCTAGAATGTTGGGGTCCTGGATGGGTGGCTGGAGGAGCAGGCTGAGAACAGGTATGAAAGGCCAGGGGTCTCATAATGCAGTTGAGTCCTGAGTGAGTGGGAATCTGCTGAATGACTTCAAGTGAATGTATGATAAAAGTCCTATTTGCATTTTAGGAAAACCTTTCTGACTGCAGGATAGCATAGGAGAGACTTGCTAAAAATATGTCTCCTGGGATTCTGATTCAGTATTTCTGGCATAAAGCTGGGAATCTCTATGTTTAAGAAGCCACCTATATCATCCTGTATAAACAGGCTTGGGGACCAGGTTGTTGGCAGTGGTGAGAGTGTGGGGAGGTGGGGGACAGCTCAGCTCTGGCAGAGTGCTGAGGCAGAAATGGTGTGGTCCTTTCCTTGAGAGAGGAGCAAAGTTAGTGGGGTAGAGAGGAGCAGAGGGGATTGGGGGAGGCTGGGGGACTGGGGGTCAAGTGGATGTTCTTGGTGACCATCTAGATCAGGAGGGGAGGAGGGGAACCTAGGATAGTGGCCCTTCCTTTGGGTGCTGCTCCAGCCAGTTTACCTGAGAAACATCATCTCTGAGAGGAGGCTGTGGGATTGGGTTTTTTCTCTCAGGACTTGGGAGTCCTTTTGGATTTTCATGGGGACTTTTACAGATAGATCCTTAATCAGCAATGTGATGTTGAAAGTGTCAGGGCCCAGTGTGCCAGAACTGTGTGTGTGTGTGTGTGTGTGTGTGTGCGTGAGGATTTGCACTGGTTTGCTTTGCCTGTGGGGGACTTTTGGCCTCTGAAGTCACATCCCCTACATAGAGTCACCATTCAGAGTTGGACTGAAAGGGAATCTGCACCTGGAAGTCTCCCCGAGAAGGAAGGCTTTAGTGGCCATTTGTAGGTGTAATCGGAAATGGATTACATTTTAATTAAATCTAAGGGACTGAGAGCTCATCTTGTTCCTCTGCCAGGGTTAACAGAATCTGTAGAAGGATGTAGTCTTGGAAGGAAATATAATACTCCCCCTCCCCCACCAGACACCCTGCCCACCTTTTTCCCTAAAGAAACTGTGCATGTGTGCTGGGGAACCTTAGAAAATGTGGATTGAATGAAGATGTGGCCTTTGCATATTTTACTGAATTCAGCGGACTCATTTGTTGGGGTTTGTCAGAGGGGAGCGGGAGGAGACTGCTGGCTGGAGAGGGCTCACAGCACCCTGGGCCATGGGGAAGTGAAGGCAGGAGAAGGCAGGCGTGATGTCAGATGTGAGCGTATCAGACTTTCTGTCCGCACCTCTCTTGGGCTGGGCGTCTTGCCCCCACTGAATGCCCTTGCAGTGCTTGTGGACGGCTCAGAGCTGGTGTTGTGCCCACAGCAGGTGCTCCAGTAATATTTGTTCATTTGAATGAGTGGTTTGTCTGAGGGGGGAACAGTAGTTACTCACTTATCCTGCCTCAGCCAGTATTCAACTAAAGTGCCAAGATTCTTTCTCTTGCTGAACTTGAACTGGATGTAAAACAAGGACCAGGTTTACATTTTGAGGATTGGGATGGGGTGCGGGTGGGGCTGTAATTGGCCCCTGTATTTGCATCTCTCAATGTGAGACCTGTTTTGCAGCTGCGCCATCACTGTGTCATTAAATGGCAGATTGTATTTCTCGTTTGAAGGGTGGGGACTTGCTTGTGTTGGTTGATCATTGGGGACCCAGTTGACATTTGTGAGCCAGCAATGTTGAGTATTTTGGGTTAAATTCATGCATTAGCTCGTGTCGGCATTAGTTGGTGTTTGCACATTGGCCAAATGCAGACGTGTGTCTCTGTGTAAGCGTAGCAGCCTGGTTCCCATGCTGGGCTTGAGTGTGACCCTGCTGTCAGCTCACAGCCTGTCTTTAGGGACGAGGGGAGTATGTTGAGTGCTTGAAGACAAAGTCTGATGAACATTCATTAGAAGGGCTGAGTGATCAGGTACTGAGCAGAGTTAATCCCATGGCTCTGGGTTGTTTAAACAAACACACCTTTATAAACTTAGAACACTTAAGGGAGACGTCACATTGTAATATTTCAGTTTATCTAGAGAACTGTTCTGGCCTTGGACCATACTGAAAATACTTGTGATTTAAAAATGCTAATTCCAGATATATAACATTCTCTGTTCTTCACCCTTTATCTTCCCAAGTAGACAGATACACACACACACGTACATCTTCCGGAGTTGCTCACACACTCCTGGTGTTTCTGTGTTTTCCTGCTTTTTGTATGAAACAGTCCACCTTCTGTCATGGCCTGTGAGGCCCCCTGTGATTGGCTCAGCTTACATTTTCAACCTCTGCTCTAGCCTTTCTACTTTCTCGCTTGGCTCTCTCTTCCCCACATCTCCTCCACTAATACTTGGCCTATGAGTCCGGTTCAGCCTTTCAGACCAGCCTAAATGCCACCCCCCGAGAAATTCATTGATCCGAGAGACAGTATAAACTCCTCCAACAGCAGTCTGTTGATTCCTCTATTGCATCAGGTGACATATTTATTCACCTGTTCATTCATGTGTTCACCCATTGACTCACTATTTCCAGCAACCATTCAGTCTTCTTTTTTGGGAAGCAGTTGCCATGTGCTAGGCATTCTGCTGAATGCCAAACATAGAAAAATGACTAGGCTGGGCAAGGTGGTTCACGCGTGTAGTCCCAGCACTTTGGGAAGCTGAGGCAGGAGAATCGCTTGAGGCCCGGAGTTTGAAACGAGCCTGGGCAACATAGTGAGGCCCCATCTTTAAAAATCCAAAATAATTAGCTGGGCATGGTAGCATGTGCCTGTAATCTCAGCTACTTGCGAGGCTGAGGCAGGAGGATGGCTTGAGCCCTGGAGGCTGAGGCTGCAGTGAGCTGTGATTATGCCACTGTATGTATTCCAACCTGACTTCAAAAAAAAGAAAAATGACAAAAGGCACAGGCCTAACCCTTAAAGATCTCACAAACCCTCTAAGGTGAGAGACACATCATTCCTATACGGTGAGTGAGTTGAGTTCATTTGTACTGGCTGGCAAAGGTGCTACCTGTAGGAACACAGACGAGTGGGGAAAGGTCAGGTCAGGCTTCCCAGTGGAAGGGCTTGAAGTCTTGCAGGTATATGTACTTATTTGTCTCCCTGCCGGAGAGGGTGCTTGTTGAGGACAGGGAATGTGGTATCTTTATCTCCATATCCAGTGCTTGGCACATATGGGTGAAGAGACAGAGGTGGGAGGGGCTTTCAGTAAATGCTTTACCACATTCATTTGAAACAGATAATTAGAAAACAGAAACTTTCCCTTTCATGATTATGAAAAACATGTTTTTCCATCATGTTTCAGAATCATTTTAAGGCAGCATGCAAGACTGTAAAATAGCATAAATAGAAGGTGAGAGAAAGAAGGGAGAAAAAAAGAAGAGGATAGAGGTGAAGACTGAAAGTGGACTTAGGAATGAAACCAAACTTGCTGACCAAAACCGCCTCTGAGCGCTCTCCGAGGGGCCTGCCAGTGTGGCTCAGTGCACTTTGGCGGCTAGTGAGTAAAGGAAAGGCCAATGGCTTGACCACGAGGTAAAAAACACATTGCGTTTTGTTTGCCGTAGAACTTTCCTTTGGGATCTTTGTAAAGATCTGTCTGTGTGACGTGATGAGCAGCATCTTCCACATCCTTGCAGTCAATCTAGAGACAAATCCCATAGGCTGTTTCTTCTAATAACCCTTCATATGCTGATGGCAGCACTTCAAAGCATAATTCAATAAAAGCAAATGTTTTCAGGGCTCCTGGAATAATCTTTCTCTAAGGTAACTGTGGAATCAGAAAGGCACTGAAACAGGGCAGTTTGGTTTTTTCATTTCTTTATTTTACTTTTTAAAATAATTTTTAACTGAAGTCTGAGTTACAGAAAAGGGCACACACATCATCAGTATTGAGTCCCTTGTGTTTTTCCATTTGAACGTATTGGCATCCAGAGCCATTGATCTGCGATCTGCACTGACATGACGAGAACCTCCTAAGCCTCCCCATGCTGCCTTCCAGTCAGTACTCCCAACCCTAAAGGGTGGTTACTACCCTGACTTCTAATAACATAGTTGAATTTTGTTAGTGTTTGAATTTGGTATGAATGGAAGGAGACAGTGTAGTATGTATCTCTTTGTATCTATTTTTTTTCTCAATATTGCATTGTACAATTCACCCATGTTGTTACTTGTAGTTGTCATTTATTTATATTCTTATTGCTGTCCCATAGAACTTTCTATGGCTGTGAAATGATTTTTGGCTGTGCTGTATGACACAGTAGCCACTTGTGTATATTGAGCTCGTGAGATACGGGTAGTGTGACTGGACAACTGAATTTTTAATCTTATTAATTTACATTTAAATTCACAAATGTGTCTAGTGCCTACTGCGTTGGACAGTGCAGCTGTATACCGTTATATTTTATGAATATGCTACAGGTTTTTGTTTTTTTTTTTAAGACAAGGTGTGTCTCTCCCAGGCCAGAGTGCAGTGGTGTGATCACAGCTCACTGCAGCTTGACTGCCTGGGCTCAGGTGATCCTCCTACTTCAGCCTCTGGGGTAGCTGGGACTACAGGCGTGTGCCACCAACACCCAGATAATTTTTTGTATTTTTATTTTAGAGATGGGGGTCTCACTATGTTGCCCAGGCTGCTCTCAACTCCTGTGCTCAAGCAACCCGCCTGCCTCGGCCTCCCAAAATGCTGGGATTACAGATGTGTTCCACAGCGCCCAGCCTGATTATGCTATAGTTTATATGTCCTATTGTTAATAAAAATGTGGCTGTTTCTGACTGTTACAAACAACGAAAATATAAACATTCCTATACCTGTCTTTTGGTGAACATAAGCATGCATTTCTTTAGCATCTGTACCTGGGATTTGGCATTGCTGAGTCAGAAGGTATGCATATAATCAGTTTTGGTATGTAGATATTACCAAAGAATTTTCCAGAATGATTGTACCAATTTATGCTCTCGCCAGTTCTTTGAGAGTTCCATTTACTCCATATCCTTGAAAACCCTTAGTATTAGTCTCTTTATTTTAGCTCTTCTAGTGGCTGGATAGACGTATTACATTGCTTTATGTTTGTGGGCCATTTGTTTAGGTTTCATAACATTAGCTTTTTCCTTTTTTTTCTATTGGGTTGTCTGATTTCTTATTGTTTGGAGTTCCTGTAGGATGAAGGATATGAGTCTCTGTTGAATAAATGTGTTGCAAGTATCTACTTTGTGGCCTGCTTTGATTTTCTTAATGGTTCTTTCAAGAAAGCGAGTTCTGAGTTGTGATGTGGTCCAGTTTATCATGTTTTTCCCTCCTGATTCGTGCTTTTGTGTTCCTTTAAAGTGATCCTCGACTGCTTTATGGCCGTGTAGGTAATCTGCTAAGTTTTCTTCTAAATTCTTTATTGGTTTTTTACTTTCAGATCTAAAGTCTATTTCAGATGGATTGTAAACTATTGTGTGCGGTGGTGTCAATTTTAATTTTTTTTGTATGAATATCAACCTTGCTCATTGATTGGGAAAAAAATTTCTTTACTCAGGGTAATGCATTGTCACTTTTGTTACAAATCAAGTGAATGTATGTGTATGAGTTTGTTTCTAGACTCTGTATTCTGAGCCCTTGGGCTATTTTCTTTATCTTTGTGCCAGTACTATACTATTAATGACTAAGCTTTGCATTGAGGTTTCGTATTGGGCAGTTTAAGTCGTTCAACTTTGGTTTTTGTTCTTCAGGATTGCACAAGAGCTGCATTTATTCAAGCAGGTTCGTTTTATTTGTTGTTTTACGTTGTCTCACTTTTATCCAGCATCCAAATGTTATTTGACACTGTCCTAGGTTGTAGAGGTCACACAGGCTCTGCCTCTGCCCCAGAGGAGTTTTATGATCATGTTTTGGAACTTAGAAATATCCATGTATGATTTGGGTACGCCATGAGGATCTGTACGCTCAAATCCATTAGAAATGGGTAAAGGCAGATAGACCAGATCTGACACCCACACAAGAGAAAGTGACAGCCTGATTTCTGATAGTCTAGAGGATGGGAAGGAAAACAATGTGATGAATTGTGGTTTTGGTTCCTTAGGTTGACAGGAAAGAGTTTTTTCGTTTTGGGCATGTGAGAGCCTAGATTTTGGATCCTGATGTGAGTGCTGATGAGATCCACTTGGATCCATTAGATCTTGAGAGCACTGAATGTCAGGGGCTGTGGTTGAAGGACCAGAGCAGGGCTTGGCCTTCGCAGTTCAGCTCTTTAAAATGCCATCTTGATTCAGGTTTTCCTTGTTGATTGGCTTATGACTCAATCAGGAGTGAAGTGTGGATTTCCCTATTGCTTCCCTTCCCAACCCCCAGAATGCCTGTTTCAATAATTTAGGATAGATGGGGCATGGCCAGAATGAGAGAAGCATCCAAAGTCGTCGAAGCTGGTGGAGAAGGCCCTGGACTATTTTTGTATGCAAAATAGGGAGGGCCATTTCTGATGCGGCACAATTATAATTCTGAATCAGCCAAGGGGGTCACATCTGGGCCGGTTGCTGCTGGGACTTGGAGTGAGGCCAGTGCCAACATACCATTTAAGTTGGCTGTCAACAGACTGTGTAACATTGGGTGAGTCTTGCCTGGCCTTTAGTAAGCAGGGATGACTCCCCAGGCATTTACCCATAGACTTGCCTCTTAGGGAGCCATTTCTAATGGCATAGGACCCATTTCTAGGCATTTCATCAGTCATGCAGCTGCGGGGACTTCTTGAAATGGTGTATATACTTATATTTTATCTTGTATGTTGATGTCTTTTTACTTCTGCTTTTGATTTTTACTTTATGCTCATTGTCATTTAAAATACTGAGCTATAATAATCGGATGGTGAATCTTACCAACTGAGAAAGTGATGTGATCCATAGGTTAGTGGCTAAGGAGTATTGTTTTCCTGGTGTTTTCTTTATTTTTAGTAAGTTTTATGGTTGGTTAGTCTACCCCAAGTGTATGTTCACTCTACAGGCGTACTGGAATTGGGGAGTTAGTCTTAAGGTTTTTTTTGACTGTTACTCCTGGGAAAAGGCTTACGAGTTTTCCTTTTGAAATACTGACAGCTCCTTACTGCTAACAGTTGGGACGTTTGCTCTCTTAAAACAGGAAAGAAGCTTCTGTTTCTGGGTTTGAAATGTGTTTCCCGAGATTAAGTTGTCCAGTTCCCAGGGTGGGAGCGACTTGGGCTCCGAGACTTGGGCTCTGAGTCATGTCCTCTGGCTCACGCTCACTTTGCGCATGCACTGTCTTCGTATCAGGTCTTTGCTTTGGAATGGTCAGATAGGATAGACTGCCTGAAACTGGGGCTGTGGCCTTGTCCTTTTGAAGGAGTCTGCTGATGAAGAACAACAATGATCAGCTTGACTGGTGGTAGTGACAGGAGAAAGGAAGGGGCAGGATTTCTGTTCTCAATGGCTAACAGATTCATTAAGGGGATGGGGTGGGCGATTACCCTAAAGGCTGGTAATGCAGAGTGGTCCCATCAGAGCTGCATAGCATGAAATCAATCAGAGCTTTTCTTGAGCTGTCACCTGGGCAAGTACTTAGGGCTGATGGAGCGGAGAATTAATCAGCGATTCTCAGGAGGGTAATGCTAAGTCCTCTAATGGGATGCTCAGCATTGGAGCTTGGTGAAGAGATATTGGCTTGTTGATGGGATTCTGTTGACACGGAAGTGATTTTTGAAAACGAGAAGGAGTAATTATCCACTCCTCCCTGCTGAAATTAGAGGGAACCTGTTGGCAGTTGGCACCAAGGCTCACTGGCTGCTACTGTCGTCGTGGCAGATGTTGCCTCAATTCTCAGCATCAGCATTCCCATTCCCTGATAATTCTGCCCTGTCTCTGACAATGACATACTTTCTGTGCTTCTGTCTCTTGTGGTTGCCTACAAAATCCAGGCTGCCGATCTTCACCTATATTTTCCTCAGGCCACTTGTTAGCAAGGTTGGCTGGTGTCTTAAATGGTAGGAAAATAATAACACAACCCACTTTACATATGCAAAAGTAATTAACCATTATTAGTGTCTGACATTCCTCTCAGTTGCCCAGAGCGGTGAGTCAGGATCATCACTATTCATTAGGAATTAATTAGACTGTCCTTGATGATGTCACTCATGGACAGAGCTAAGAATTCAGCACTGCCTACATCCTGCTGTCTAGTGAGGGTATAGTATGTCTGATATTCCCACAGAATGTGCATTCTGTCTGGAAAATTACTCCTAGATTCAATCTCTGTGAAGCATAGGACTTTGGACAATTTATTTAGGTCTCTGAACCTCACAAGGTGGGGATAATACTGAAGGGGGAAGTGCAGCAATTAAATAAGATCCTCCAGGCAGAAACTGCTGACATTGTGCCTGACACCTAGTTCTGGGAGAAGGCTGAACTTGGATTTGAGGTACCAGTTCACTTTGGAAGTAAAGCACCATTTTTCCACCCAGTCTTTTTGTTGGAGGGCAGCTTTTCTCCTATGAGAGAAATTTGGACTTTGACTAAGATTACAGTGACCTTCGGACCATCAAATATTTGGTTGAGTTGTCCACTATAAATATTCCAACCATGTGATTCTCTTTCTAGAAACCCTGAAGTGGTCCTCACTTGTACTGACTTCTCTCTCCTCCTGGGCTGTGAGAAATCTTTTCTCTTAGTGCTGGTCCCGTTGGCACTGTCTGTGTGCTGCCCTTTGCTCTCCTGCTCACTCATATTTGCTTTGCCATTTGTCACCTTTTTGAATTTCTTCCTTGGCCACCTCCTTGGCTTCTGGTTTTTACACCCTGGCCACTCTGCCTCCCTTATCTCTTTCCCTGTAGCTGTCACCTTTTGGTAATTTTCTTCTCCAGTCATCAAAAGGGAAAGAGAAATGGAGAAGGCAAAATTATATATTATCTCAAAAATTACCATTCTCCTCAAAATGAGATTTGCTCATGATAAAAGATTACCTCTTAAAGGACCCAAATCTTACTTGTCCCTCTAACACAGAAGGACTATTAGTTGCCAATAATTGTGATTAAGAAATTGGATCCGCCAGCCAACTCTTTGTTGTTTATACTGTGCCTGGCTTAAAGTCTGTCTCCTTGTGTCCTCCTAATTTGGTGATTTCCTCTGGGTCTCTTACTACTCATTGGAACCTTGGCCAGAGTCAGGAATGTGAAAGTAGCTGAAACACTTCCTTTTCTTGTGGAAACTTTGGGTGATACACTCAGTCATATTGTTATCAAAGAATATTTGTGTCGTCTGGTTGTTGCTTTGCCTTTGCCTTTCTTCTTTTCTTTTCTTTTCTTTTCTTTTCTTTTCTTTCCTTTCCTTTCCTTTCCTTTCCTTTCCTGTTCCTGTTCCTGTTCCTGTTCCTGTTCCTGTTCCTTTTCCTTTTCTCTTTTCTTTTCTTTTCTTTTCTTTTCTTTTCTTTTCTTTTCTTTTCTTTTCTTTTCTTTTCTTTTCTTTTCTGTCCCTCTCCCTCTCCCTCTCCCTCTCCTCTTTTCTTTCTTTCTTTTTTTGATACAGAGTCTTGCTCTGTCACTCAGGCTAGAGGGCAGTGGCTTGATCTCGGTTCACTGCTATCTCTGCCTCCCGAGTTCAAGCGATTCTCCTGCCTCAGCCTCCCAAGTAACTGGGATTACAGGCGCCTGCCACCATGCCTGACTAATTTTTGTATTTTTAGTAGAGACAGAGTGTCACTATGTTGGCCAGGCTGGTCTTGAACTCCTGACCTCAGGTGATCTGCCCACCTCAGCCTCCCAAAGTGCTGGGATTACAGGTGTGAACTGCCGCGCCCGCAGGTTCATTCTTTCTTTCATTGGCTATTTATATGTCAGGTATGGTACTAGCACTAGGGACACTGTAAATGTTATATAGTCTCGGCTCTCAGGGAGGGACACTGGGGTGCAAGTGGGAGGAGCAATGACAAACCGACTCACTAAGTTTTTTTTTTTTTTTTACTTTTTTTTTGTGATGAAGTCTCGCTTTGTGCCCAGGCTGGAGTGCAGTGGCGCAATCTCAGCTCACTGCAAGCTCCAACTCCTGGGTTCACGCCATTCTCCTACCTCAGCCTCCCGAGTAACTGGGACTACAGGCGCCTGCCACCATGCCTGGCTAATTTTGTTTTTGTATTTTTAGTAGAGATGGGTTTCATTGTGTTAGCCAGGATGGTCTTGATCTCCTGACCTTGTGATCTGCCTGCCTTGGCCTCCCAAAATGCTGGGATTATAGGCGTGAGCCACCGCACCCAGCTGTTTTTTTAATAGAGACAAGGTTTCACCATGTTGACCAGGCTGGTCTCAAACTTCTGACCTCTAGTGATCCACCCGCCTCAGCCTCCCAAAGTGCTGGGATTACAGGCCCCAACTCACCAAGTTCTGTTGTAGGTAAAGTCTGTGGGATCACATGGTGATGAATGAATAAGTTGGTTTCCTCCAGGGTTAATGGTGGAAACTGAGGCATACTGGAGCTACAGGTGCTGTGTGGTCCTGGGTTACTCAGGGGGACAGAGCCCTAACTTCATCCCAGCTCTTTTCCTGTGGCCTCATAGAATATTGAGACACTGGCAAAAACAAGCCATATAGATTTTTTTTTTTTTTGTGATCCTTGTGTTCAGTGGCGTTTCATTAATTATGAGGATTGGTTAAAATCAACCCTTTTACTTAAGAGCCTTTAAGTAATCTGAAGATGAGTGAGAAACTGACATTATGAGAGACTCGCAGGAATTAAGATCAAGGGAGCAGCAAATTCCTGTGTCCTTATCTCATCGCTTGTTTGGATAGAGTTGGTGTCAGAGCACCTGCATTGGACCGTCTTATCCTGGTCATCCCCCAGGCTTTTATAATAAAATGTGTATTGGTTGAATGCACATGTGATATCTCTGTACTCATGTTACTCTTTTTGAAGCCTCAGTAGGTTATGATGAAGGAGTTATCCATTTAGGGAATGTGGTTGTCGTGGCAGTTACCAGGATATTTGGATAATAGTAAGAGTTTGTTTTTGGAGTTTATTAGAGTGCATTTGGGAAAAACTTAAGGAATAAAGGATCTTTCAGAAAAGTGTTTATGATGGAAACTGAGCCACATGGGGGCTACATATTTTTAAAAGTATTTCCGGCTGGGCGTGGTGGCTCACGCCTGTAACCCCAGCACTTTGGGAGTCCGAGGCAGGTGGACCATGAGGTCAGGAGTTCGAGACCAGCCTGGCCAACATGGTGAAACCCTGTCTCTACTAAAAAAGACAAAAATTAGCTGAGCGTGGTGGTGCACACCTGTAATCCCAGCTACTCAGGAGGCTGAGGCAGGAGAAGTGCTTGAACCCGGGAGGAGGAGGTTGCAGTGAGCTGAGATTGTGCCACTGCACTCCAGCCTGGGCAATAGAGTGAGACTCCATTTCAAAAAAAAAAAATTTTTTTTTCCAACAAACAAGACTTTTATCTTCTCTTTCCTTGAAGGCATTCTGTGGAAAGGGTTACTACCCTGAACCACACTGCCCGTAAGAATCTGAAAGCTGTTGAACTTGTGAATAAATTCAGATTTAGAAGAGTGTTAGAAGTAAAGGTGTTGTCACAAATTTACATTTTCTATGCAGTCATTTGAAGACCTTGAAGAAGAGATCCTTTGTAAATCAATTTCCCAAAGTGAACCGTTAGAGGAAGCTCTCTCATTTCTTCACCATCCATCACAAGGTACACAACATTGTCAAGAGAGGATGGACTTGGACATAAGCGAATGTCTGTTCATGGTTTTACAGATGACAGAGCGCCTTCACTCATGATCTTACTAAATCTTTATGGCAACCCTGTGGAATAGAGTCCCTCCATCCCTTAATCATTTTTCTGTATTGGGATGGAATTTGTTATCTGTATTTAACAAATGAAAACCTGAGCTTCTGACAGAGTTATTAGGTTGGCACGACAGTAATTGCGGTAGTTTGAGCTCCATGGCTTGAGGGCGAGTAGGTTTGGAACCCAGATCTGTTGGAGTCTTCATAAACTCCCTTCCCTTCCTCTCCCACCTCTGGCCCCAACACTGTGTTCTTTATTTACTGAATTTAGTGAAAGCTGACTCCTTCACTTAAAGGATTTATATGTATGGGGAGGTAAAGATATCAGCTCTGCAGGTACAGACATTGTGTGCATAATTCACTCATTTAGATTTTAATGTTGATTATAATCAGTTGCTTATTGCTATAGATTGAGAATCGAGGTAGATTGCATGGCAGTTAGCCAATTCCACACATTTTTAGGGTTCTCCTAAAGTGTAGTTGATACTCTCAGAGTCTGTAGATACAAGGCCAGTTTCCAGGATAAGGTGGAGTTTGGACTGGACTGGAAGGAACCTGAGAGATGGAGTGCCAGGATAGTTATTTTGGTATCCAGTATGGGGAGCTTTTCTCAGCCAGCCCCAGTGTTGTGATAGGAAATTCTCTGCCCATATGTAAAGTCTTCATCTTACGATGGGATTGTAAAACCAAAAGCCTGTATAACTCTGTGGATTGTGTATCTGGTAGTTTCTGGGGTTGTGTGCTGGCCCATTGCTAGATTAGGTAATTCCATCCTGCTGAACTCTAGTTGACCAAAAATTGCAAGACCCGGACACAGAGAGTCTTTTTCCTTTGCAGTAAATGAATAAAAATATGTGAACATTTAAAACTGGCTGTACTTACTAAGTGGATAGATCAATTAATGCTAGTTAATACTGCATTCCCCTAAATAACCAGGAACTTGTGGTTCGTGCCTATAGAAGTAATTAGAAGATGTTGTCTGCAAGACTCTGCTGCCTGTCAACTAGAACAGCATGCCTCTTGTGGAGCAGTTCAAGTAGCAGAAATTTTTTTCTTATGTTGAGTCAGAATATTCTTTGGAACTTCCCCACAGTGGATCTACATCCTTCCCATGTGACAGACAGCTCTTCAGAGATTGTTTAGTGTCTTAGGACACTAAGCGTGCAGTTATGAATTAGAAGAATCTTCCCATCTTTGGGCTGTGGGCTGAGGCTAAAAATGATAGAATTTAATAGGAATAAATATAAACTCCTGCTTTTAGCTCTGACACCAGTTGCACAAAAGACAGGATTCAGGGGCAACCTCTGAGGGGCATGAGCTTAGAAGTTTAATGGAAAGTAAGTCCACCTCTGAGTGCCATTTATTGGGGGCCATAAAATGCATTCATGTGGTGGGCAGAGGGGTGATGGTTTCTAGTCTGGAAGACAATTAGGATCCTGGGGGCTGCTCCTGTCATACCTAAATGGGTGTCTTAGGAGAGATTTGCTCCCCCGAAGGATGGGGTATACTCTCAAGGAATGGATGTGTAGATGTTAACCAGGAGATGGGTTTTCGCCTGATAAATGGAAGAATTTCAACTTGTCAGTATGGAGTGGGGTAGTACTGAGAAGGTAATGTGTTCCCTGCTGTTGGTGTTGTTCAAGGGTAGACTGTGACCAGTTGAGTAGATTTTGAGGGGACTTCAAGCACTGAATGGGCGTAGTTGGTGTGTTTTGGTCTGGAGACTCTGAGGCTTACAGTTATATGAGAATGTTCTTTTTAGGCAGTCGAAGGTCCCTCAGTCCCTTCACCTATCCCCTGGATCCCATTCCCTGCCATCCTGACTGAGCACTGGGCATACCTATTATTTATCTTAAAGTACGGCTCCTTGGAGTAAATTCATACTGCTGTGACCTGCCCAGAGCTGAAGGACTGGCCTGTGGTTTTGTACGTGTGTGTTGTTTTGGTCTGTTTTTGTCTTTTTGTTTGTTTTTTGGCGGGTAGGGTGGAGAGGAAGAAGGTGGGCTAGCCACTGCTCAAAGAATTCCTTCTTATTCTCATAATTTATCTAATAAACTACTTTGGAGCTAGAACAGACTCTAGAGTATAGTTCAGTTTGAATTTTATAAGACTCTTGGATCCTAACAAAAATGGTAATAGTTTGAATTCAAAAGGCCCACACTGCAGGCATCGTCAGGTTCATCCGGAGGTCAGTCACAAAATGCTTTCTTGTGGCATAATTTATACCTTCACATTTGGCAATTTTGAAAGTCCTGTGTAAATGTACATATGTTGGTAAGAGGTAGTAAATATTTTGCTGGCAAGTTCTTTTAATGATGGCTCAGTAGCAGCATTTAAAGGCAGACAACCAGAGGGGTGTGTGTCTGTCTGTGTGTGTGTGTGTGTGTGTGTTTTTAATCCAGATGCTGCCAAGTCTACAAAGCTGGAAGGGAAGAAGCCAAAAGTGCCCACTAGTTATAGTTATACCATTAATTGTATAATATTCATGTGCCTCAGAGTTTCTGCACCTAGCATCTGTTGATATACACAGGTCGGGGAGGACAGGGGCACAGGATACAGTTGGGAGAGAGCGGGGAAGAAGGACAGGTTGCTTGCTGTCAGGGAACGGCCCTGGGACATGGAGAAGTCCCTGGTGCCAGGTGGGACCACCAGCACCGCTTCCCTCCTGGGTGTCCGTATGTAATACTGCCTGGACTTGATGGGGCGAGAAGGGGAGGAACTGTGGCCACATGAAGCCCTCCCTACTTAGGCCCTCGGCCTCCTCTTTTCGATCAAGCCTTTCTCCCCCAATTTTGGAAGGCCTTTCATTGAATGATCCCGTGCCTTTTCAACAAAGGAATATTGATATGTTAGTATGCCAGACAGTAGGGAGTACTGGATTAGGTCATTTTCACATTGGTGTTATGCCAGTTTGACATTTGTTTGGAAAGCTTATCTCTTTATGACCATTGGTTATATGCATACTTTGAGGGGAATAAATCTTTGAGAGGTTTTTTTTTTTGGTACTATAATCTTCAGTGCTACAGAAAAAGAAATGAAATACTCCCCCACAGTTTTCATGTGATCAGGTTTTCCGCATAGGCTACGACAGGGAGTGCTCCATGTCAATAGAGAATATTTCCATAGATGGGCTAGGCACTTGTGATAGATGTTGCAGGGAAGTCAGGACTGGGGACAGCTTGGTGCCTGCTTCAAGGTTACAGTCTAGGAGCTGAGAGAGCAAAGTGGCCTGATTCTACATGGTAAAAGCCTCAGAGATAAATGACATAGGTCCAGATCAGTCGGCGTTGCTGTCTCAGTAGAATGAGTATGTGTGATACCAAAATAATCTTCCTCCTTCCCTCCTTGATCCTGCCACCATCTTGCATCTTGATGATCTCATGTTGGGATAGTGAAACTAACAGTTTCCAAGTTATAATGCCAGTTGCCATGGTGAAGTGGACATTTTAAAAACTTTATTTTCTTATATATAACTTGTTCTGCTTTGGAGATTTGATGATCATTTAGCATAGTGCCCCTGGTAGATAGTGGGCACTCAGTAGATGGTTTTTGTATGAATCACTGCAAACTTGGAACTCCGAGTGTGTACTATTCTTCCGTATAAATTTCCTCTCGTCTGTGAAGATTATCCAGCTTCTGCCCACTGTTGCATTTCCGTGTGGGTGCTTAACATGATACTTAGATAATAAAGCCACTTGGATCTCAAAATTCCATGTTCTCCACTAGGAGTTCTCCAAGCAAAGCTGGTGACTGAACCAAAATCTCAGAAATCACCACTAAAGAACTTAACCATGTAACACAAAACTACCTGTACCCCCAAAACGACTGAAATAATAAAATGAAATTAAAAAATCTGGTGACTGAAGAACTTGCACTAGAGTTAGCAAGAGCATTATGTTTGTGGTTACCACATCCTTACACTGTTTTTTGTTTTCTCTTCTAGGTTTATTTTCTTGAAAAGGCTCCAGGCTTCGGCTTGGAAAATCCCACCGCCAAAATTGAGCCCAGCAGCTGGAGCGGCAGCGAGAGCCCTGCCGAAAACATGGAAAGGATGAGTGACTCTGCAGATAAGCCAATTGACAATGATGCAGAAGGGGTCTGGAGCCCTGACATTGAGCAAAGCTTTCAGGAGGCCCTGGCTATCTATCCGCCTTGTGGGAGGAGAAAAATCATCTTATCAGACGAAGGCAAAATGTATGGTAAGTGGCCTGGAACACTCCTTTGAAATACTACAACGTGCTGTTGTGGTAGGGGATAGATTGTAGCTGGTCTTCCAGCAAGAGCCATTCATTGTGTGGGGTTGAATGATATTTGTAGAATTTTAGTGGGTCATCCAAAAGGACTAACCCTCAACGAAAAAGGAGAGTCAGTAAAGGACCTTTGGGAAATCACCCCCTGGGCTTTTCTTCTTCTTCTACATGTGTAGCGGCATTACGTCAGAAGCTCTAGGGGTCCAGGCAGGAACATAAATAGTTGTAGTGGCATGTACAGACACCAGTTGGTGGGGAGGAGGTCTTTGGAACGCAGACCAGATCGCAAGGAAGCACTGCCGCTTACCTCTAGATAACTGATGCCACTAGGAATGGGAGCCTGGTGCTGCCGAATCAGTTGATTGCCCCCCAACCTCCTTGAAGAAGAGCCAGCATTCGAGATGCTTATATGAAGTCTACTCTTTTTAAAAAGCCAGCATTTTTTTAAAGCAACTCTGTACAGGCCAGAGAAAGCATGTGCATGGGCTTGACCAGCCTCTGAACCACCAATTTGCTGCTTTGCTGCCAGTTTACAGTTGAATGATCAGACAAGGCATTAGCACCCCTGTCACTCTTACCATCTCCCCTGCTTTGGGGGTTGCCTTGAAGGGCATTCTGAAGGAAACATCAAGAGTGCTCAGGAGAGAGAGACCTGTTGACTAGTTGGCTCGGGATGCCAAGGGCAGCAGTAAGGATCCATCTGCCGGTCTGGGTCTTGCTTGCTGGGTTTGGACACCCCCTAACTTCCTTCCATAAATGCTTCCAGCTGCAGACCTGTACTTTTTGGCTGCTTACCTTTTGGGAAGCAGATGGCAGGTGTGGCTGCTTGAACATTCTGCTTGTCTAATTGAGCACGTCGAGATGACAGAGTTCGCACTGTAGCTGAGTCTAAAAAGATGCAAACACAAATAACCTAAACTCAAAGAGAACTGGCTCAGTAGTCTACCTGAGGTTGTTAACTTATCATGGGAGTGATTATTTCTAAACAATTTGAAGTCTTTTTCATAATAGGGTGTTGTACCTTTAATACTGCACTTCCACTATCAGGAGCTGTAGGAGACTGTGGCTTCAACTAGCACACACTGCTAAGGAGAAAGCAGATGGTGGTGCAGCTGCCACCAGCTGTGCCCCAACCCCGCCCTCCTCCTCTCCAACTTGGATGATGTAATGGAAACAAGGAAAATTTTGCTTTCTGCAGCATTGAAGTCTCAGCCTGTCACACACAAGGGAGAAGGAGACCCAAGCCTTCAGCATTTGTTTTATGTTCCCATAATATCCTTTGTAGCCAGGGAAGCCTCTTCGTAGCTGGTGAAATGCTACTATGGGAAGAGAGTTTCAGGGCCCTAGATTTTCTGTATATCTGGATCTTTCCTAGTCTCTTCTTCCTCAGCCTGGCTATTTGCTTTGTGGTCTTGTTTTCATACCTGAAAATGTAGCTCCTCCCTTTCTTTTTTTTTTTTAATTTTATTTTATTTTTGAGACGGAGTCTCGCTCTGTTGCCCAGGCTGGAGTGTAGTGGCCGGATCTCAGCTCACTGCAAGCTCCACCTCCCAGGTTCACGCCATCCTCCTGGCTCAGCCTCCCGAGTAGCTGGGACTACAGGTGCCCGCCACCTTGCCTGGCTAGTTTTTTTTTCTTTTTGTATTTTTTAGTAGAGACGGGGTTTCACCGTGTTCGCCAGGATGGTCTCGATCTCCTGACCTCGTGATCCACCCGTCTCGGCCTCCCAAAGTGCTGGGATTACAGGCTTGAGCCACCGCGCCCGGCCCGCTCCTCCCTTTCTTAAAGGCAGAGAAAAGCATTTGAATCTTTGAAGCTTCTTTGAAGATGAATTATTATGGGTAGTAAAGGGTAGCTTTGGGACCTTGTACAACTCTCATTTGCTTACCCCAAAATTGTTTCAATTTCAAACAAAGGCATAGTATTAGAAATCCCAGTGAGGCATGACTACTGTACTTCATTTCCCACAGGAAATACTGGGAAAGGTCCTGTCCTTTCAGGAATAAGGTTTTGGGGCTGAGAACCCCACGTTAACTTTTGTCAACTCCAGTTTTGTTTTGTTCTCTGTTGAGATTTTACTTTATAGACAACAGCCCTGGTGGACTTAACCAATTTGCCTATAATTCAATTATAAAAATATTTTTATGTGAAAATAATTGTATAAGAGCTCTTGTTGGTAATTGGGTCTCAGAGGCAGCAGGCTAGGAAGAACAAAGAGAAGCTTTGGATGCGAGTAGTTGTATCAACAGTGAACTTGAACATTTTACCCTTGGTCTTGGTTTCAGTTTTCTCCTGTGTAAAATAAGATGGTAAAGTAGTTGATGATGTCCATGGGTCCTTTGGACTCTTCCATTTTGTGATGCCATGGTTTTGTTTCTTGTCACGGAGCAAGACGGTCAGTTTTGACCCATGCGGTGCTGCTTGGGAGCCTAGCCGGTCTTGAGTACCCAGCATAACTGAAATTCTGAGTGCTTCCTGAGTGTGCATGGTTTGGATGTATGGATTCTTTTCTCCTTAACTCAGCAGCACGTTTAGTGACTGTGTTGGTGGCTAACCTGATTTAAAATGGGACATTCCTTTTGAGCAAGCAGCATTAGGAATTTTAACTCATTTGGAAAGAACAGACTTACTGGTTGTAGGTTTTTCAGCAAGTGGAGTATACAGCCTCGGGGAGTGTGTATCCTAATTGGGGCTCAGAAGATGCATTGGCTGCACTGTGCTGCAGCCACCCCCACCTCCAGGCAGCTTCCTTGGGGAGGAAACATCCGCCCTGAACTCTGTCTCTCTGGTCGACACGAGGAGCTTTGCTTCTACTGCTACCTTAGAAGGGAACCATGGTGGTTAATGGGGCTGTTGGTGGTGGAGACTGAACCCCTTAAGAGGAACTGCTTGGGAGCTGCCTCTGACCTGCCTGTGACTTGGAGGATAAGAGAAAGTTGACTTGGGAGTCTCCACGGTGAGGCCCCAGCCACTCGAGGAATCATATGAGTAGTGTGGGACCAGAGTACTGTCCTGGTCTTTTGGCCTGTTCCCCATCTTACCATACATGAATTGGGACACAAACCAGACCAGGCGTCAGGGTTTCTTAAGGCCTTAAAGAACGTACTTTTTCTCTTAGGATTTTGAAAATGAAAGCATTTAAAACATTTTTGAATTCCGTGCAGTAAAATAAAAATGATTTAGTCTTTTAGTGAAATACCAAGTGTTTTTTACTTGAAAGGGTTATTCCAATATTTCAGAGCATTTGTAGAGTGTTTTGTGATGTCACTAATCCTGAGCCATTGGAGAAGCAAGGTCAGGTGATTTATTTTGGTAATGAAATTTCCTTCGTGGTTGGCAGTAGGGCAAATGCAGTCTTATAAAGGAGAAAAAAGGAAAACTCTCTTTATGATGAGGTTTTGGCCACTGGAAGAGATGGCTTCATTCGCTTTCTGCTAACTTAGTCTTTGGGGAGCTGAAACTTTATGTGTTTGGGCTCCATGTGGATAGGTGGCTTTTGCTGTGGGCACCCTTATGTGTAGGCAGTCGTTTTTATGGATTACTAGAAGGGGTATGAGACGTCCTTTGACCTGGTTCCTAAGGGTGTGTGTGCTCCTTCTCTTGGGCTCTCTCTTTCTCTGTGCTTGTCTTTTTCATTTTTTTGTTTTTACATAGCTGTGTGTGTCTCTTTTCCTGGTAGATCATGGGAGAGGAGATAGCAAGAGGACAAGATGAGAGGGAAGTTCTTGATCAACAAACTTATCCAAAATTGGATTTCAGAGGAGCAGGCCGTAGTTTAAAACAAAACAAAATGAATAGCAAACCACAGGAACACCTGAATATGTTTCTTTTGCACTGAAAACCCGAGTCAGATATACCCCATAATCAAATAGGGCAGGGACAGGAACTAACCTTCACTTGTTGCTTGCTGTAGAGGCAGAGCAGTATAGCACTTAACAGTCTGGACTCTATAAATAATATGAATCCTGGCCCTGCACTTCTAGATATCAGGCTTTGATCGAGTTACCTTACTTCTCTGTCTCAATTTCCTCAACTGAAAAAGAGAATTACATAGATCTTACTGTGTAGGATTGTTAGAAGAATTAAATGAACTAATTGTTACCTGGAACACCACCACCCCCTGCAGTGTTTGAACTGTATCTAGCATATAGTGAGAGGTATGTAAGTGCTTGTGAACTGAAAACAAAGAAGTGCTCTCTGCCAAGCTCTGTGCTGAAGGCTTCACATACAATTCTGTCTAATGCTCTTAACAATGCTTTGAAGCTGGTATTATCCTCACTGTATAGACAGGAAGCTGAGTCTGAGAGTGGTAAAGTGGCTTGCACGTGGCCAATGTAGATGGTGTAGCTAGCAGGTTTCAAATTCAGGGCTGTCTGACTCTACATCTTGGACTCTTTCTACTGAGCTTTTGTTCCTTCCTTGGTAGAGACAGTTATACATAAATCCAGTCAGTCAGTATTGAGCACCAGGGCAGATGTATTCCAGCCCTGTGCTAGGGGTTGTCAGTGATACTGTGGTGAACCAGACAGACATGGTCCCTTCCCTCATGGAGCTATCTCAAGTTCATTTGCAGGAAACTGACCTGAGGTCAGGACTGTGTGCCAAAGCTTTCTGAGAAGTCTGAGAGCCCTTTGAAGATGGTCACCTTCCACTTAGCCTTTTGAAGCCTATTCTTGGCTACCAAGGTCCAGGGCACTTGGCCTGATGCTGGCAGGAAGAAATCATCTCAAATAACATAGCAGAGAGGATCTCAGATCACAAGGCTGGCCTCGGTAGTGGCCAGGAGGATGTCTGGAAGGTTCTAGTGCCCTAGGATTCTACAGGCAGTCTAGGCAGAGCTGTTGATTCCAGACATCTTCCTGGCTACTATTGACTTTCTCCTTTTGCAAGCAGATGTCTTCAGGATCCTTGCTTAGGTCAGCTTCAAGGAAGGACCCTTTCTTACTGGGATACCAGGACTACTGGTCAGCCCCAGAGACCTAAATTGTGAGGACCAGTGAAGATGAGGGGGAGGGTGTCTCTAGTCAGTCCTCCCCCACTGCTGACCTGTGCCCTGCCCACCAGGATAGCATAGGACTTAGGATTTCTTCTTTCTTTACCTCATAGGAGCAGAAGTCAGAAGAGGAAAGGGGGCTTTTGAAATGAGGTAGTGGCAGAACTGACAAGGGGATGTCAGAATGAGAGTACATACAAGCAAGTGAGAGTATGTCTTGATTAGTACAGCAAAGAGACTGAAATCTGTGGTCACTACACTCCTCTGGATGCAGAGGACTGGTCAAAAAATTGCAGAATGATCCTTTTACAAGATATTATGTTCTCACAACAGCTCTTTGAGGATCAGGGAGGTAGGCTTTGTCAGTGGAGACCCCAGAGCCCTGGTGTGGAAATGGCCATAGACTCCTAGCTCTGGAGGGTCTCCAGGCCTTGGCAAAGTGTTCTTCTCAGTGCTCCATCTGAATATCATGTGGCATCTTTGATTTCCTCTTTCAGACCTCTGATTCAGGGTGTTATTTCAAGTTAATTGGTTACAAGTGTGAAACAAACAGCTATGTGGTGGAACAGGCTAGAAGCTCCCAAAGCCGGGACCCCACCGATCACAGGATGTATTTCAAGGCCTGGAATATAGAAGGTGTCAGTAATGTTTGCTGAATAAATACTTATGGGAGATGAATTATAGTTCAAACAGAGAATGTAGGTGATTAAGCCTGTAAGCCCTGAGGGCCTCTCCTATGGGAGGAACTGGCTAGAAGGAGAGAAAGAAGGAAAAAAAGAGGAAGATGTTTATTTAATGATCTTAGATTGAGAAAGAAGAACCGCTGTTTTTTGTGTTGGCAAATGTTAGGTGAAGAGATAGAAAGGATTTCTGCACAAAATATGGACAATAGCAGAGCAAGGGTTAATTCTGGAATGCTCAGAACAGATAGAGTAATGGGGAATTTTTGAAATAGTTTGGTTCCTGTGAGAATAGCAGGGCCAGCGTCATCAGCATTTTGATTGGGAAGCTTAATGTGTAGTGGGTAAGCAAAGGTGTATGCACAAGGTGTGAGCTCTTGTGCAATCCGGGTACAAAATAGCTAATTAACGATGGCTCAAGAATTGGTCATAAGGGAGGTAGAAAGAAAAGAATGTGAAAGTATTACCAAGTTATGCTTTCCAACAGCTTTGCTGTGGCAGTGATGAGCCCTGGGATTCAGGAAGATGTGGATTTATAAATCATTTATTGAGGGCCTGCAGTGTGCTTTGAGTGTGGTGGGGACAACAGGCAGAAAATAACTTAAAAAGCTGACTTGTGTGAGCAGTTAATGTACCAGGCACTTTCCCATTGTTATAGGATGTGCTATCTTGATTATTCCTCAAAAACAACCCAATAATATAGGTACTGTAATTATGCCCATTTTGCTGCTGAGGAAAGGGAGGTCCAGCAAGGTCAAGTTATTTGCTTGAGGTCACATAGTAAATAAGCTGTGGAGCTGACGTTGACAACCAAGCCAGTCAATACAAATGACTCTAGTATTGATATGGAAGGAAGTATATTCTGTACTAGAGATATGCCCGGTGGAGCAGCACAAAGTGTGGTTATTTATGATGGGGGAATGCACTTGTATATGTTTGAGAATGAAAGAGAGCATGAGACAGACTTAGCTAACTTTGAACTTTGGGAAAAAAATCATGAAGTGGTTTTTAAACATATTTTGGATTATAGATCCCTTGGAGAATCTGTAGAAAGCTATGGACCCTTTCCCCCAGAAAAATCACGTATTTGTATGTAGTTTCAGGACTGTTGCATATAACTTCAGGCAAGTTCTGGAGACAGGTTCAGACTCGCCCTTGTTGGGAAATGGAGATGGGAAGGGCATTCTGGCTGAAGGAACATGCAATAAAGGCATGAAGGCCTGGAAGAGCACAGCCCTGTTGTGCTTAGAAATGAAAATATCTCCTGAGAGAGGAGTACAGGAGCCAGCGTTGTGTCGTTTTGGTTCCGAGTGCCATGCCAAGGTGTCTGGCACTCATCCTGGGGGCAGACGGAAGCCATTACATTTTTTTCAGGAGAGATGACATGTCTCAGCCTGTGTTTGACAAAACGAGGTCTGAAGGTGTGAAGACAAGTTAGATGGATATTACAGTAGTCCGATAGGAGAGCATGAGGCCTGCACTAGAATGCAGGCAGTGCTGGTGGGAGGAAGGAGTTTCAGAGATAAAACCAACAGAACTGGCTGATGGGATGCGATTTGTGAAAAACAAGGAGGAGTTTGATTTCAGGTTCCACTTCTGGGTCATGGGGAGGATGGTGGTACTGTTAAGTGAGATGGGGAGTGGAGGCAGGAGAAGCAGGTTTGTAGAGAGGAGAGGAATGAGGAGTTAAGTTTTGTCATATGCTTGACGTACTGGGTGACCATTTAGATGGAGATGATCTGTAAGGAGTTGGAAATTCCTGCTTAGAGCTCAGTCAGATTGAAGTTGCAGGGTTAGTTTGGAGTCTCATCATCAGAGAAGTGATGTGATAATGGCCTGTGATGCCCAGGCTCACAATTTATCAAGGGCAAAACTGGCACGGATTTTAAATGGAATGTCTGTAGCACTGGGAGAGTAAAGTGATTGCCTTTTTCAGAAAAGGGAAGACAGATTAGTGGTTCCCAAGCCTCACTATCAACAGAAACACTCAAAGAGCTTAAAAGACAAAACAACTACTGACTAAGAATATCTGGGAGTATGGCCTGGGAAACTGTATTTCTAAATGCTCCCTGGGTCATTTGGGTTATCAGCCAGGTTTGAGAGCCGCTGGGCTAGCTGCAGTCTGGGTCCAAGAAGACAGGCCCACGTTTTTAGAGATGATAAAAGAAACAAGTGAGCAGAGAATGAGGCTAACATTTGAAGCAGTCCTTATGAGGTTTTGGTGCAGGAAATGAATGAGGCTAGTTTCGTTCTTCAGTTTATGTTACCTTTCTACAGAGAGGGAACATTACCATGACCTGGTCTTCCGAGAGTTTGACCATGCACGGAAGGAGACATGATATCTTGAAGGGCAGAACAAATTAAGAGAAGACTTATTCTAGGACAGGGGAGACGCTTGGCCATTGGTTAGTTGGGGAGAAGAATTTATGAGTTGAGGATGTTTTTGATAGAGCAAAACCCAGAAGAGACTTTAAAGGGAAAGGACCCTCTTTTCCTTTGATGCAGAATGGAAGAGGATGGTGGGAGGGCCGAGAGGGGGCCTCATTGCTTTTCTCAGATGAACATTATTGTGGGCTTTTGAAAAGTAGAGCAAATGTAGTACAGATGTTATCATTGACAGACAGGGATGAGTAAAAAAACTACTCAGAAGTGAAAGGCCCAAGAGAAGTTGGAGAGTATTACTTTTTTTTTTTATTTAAAATTTTTATTGAGATATTGTAGATTCACATGCAATTATGAGAAATAATACACAAAGGGATCCTTCATGCATGTTGCCCATTTCTCCCCAATATGGTTATATTTTGCAAAACTGGAGTGTAATGTCACAACAAGTGGTATATTGGCATCGATACAACCCAGTGGTATGACTCAGATTTTCCCAGTTTTACTTGAACTCATTTGTATGTGTGTACTAAGTTGTATACACTACTTGTTGTGTGTTAGTCTTGTGCGGGTTTATATCTCCATCACCACAATCAGAATACAGAACAGCTCCAACACCACAGGACCCAGGTTGCCCTTCTCCCTAACTGCTGGCAACCACTGATATGTCTTGTTTCTAAAATTTTGTCATTTCAAGCATGTTATATAAATGGAATTAGACTACATGAACCTCTTGGGATTGGCTTTTTTTCAACTCAGCTTAATTCCCTGGAGATTCATCCAGGTTGTGTGTATCAAGTTTGTTCCTTTTTATCATCGAGTAGTATTCTGTGGTGTGTATGTACCACAGTTTATGTAACCATTCTGCTGTTCAAGGGCATCTGGGCTGATTCCAGTGTTTGGGCATTTCAAATCCACTATGAACATACACGTATAGGTCTTTGTCTGAAACTAAGTTTTCACTTACATGGGATAAATGCCCACGAGTGTAATTTACTGGCTCATATGGTATTTGTACATTTAGTACTTTTTTTCTTTTAAACTACCCAAGTGTTTTCCAGAGTAGCTGTACCACTTTACATTCTCACCTGCAATCTAATTTCTCTGCATCCTCACCAGCATTTGGTGTCATCACCATTGTTTATTTTCATTGTGATAGGTGTGTATCGATATCTCATGTGGTTTTAATTTGCATTTCCTTAAAGACTAACGATGTTGAACATCTTTTCATATGCTTATTTGCCATCCGTATATCCTCTTCAGTGAGATGTCTGTTCATGTCTTTTGTTCATTTTCTAATTGGAGGGTTTATGTTTTTACTGTTGTGTTTTTGGAATTCTTTTTTCTAAATACAACTCCCTTTTTTGGATATGGGGTTTGCAAAGATTTTCTCCTGATCCTGTAGCGTATCTTTTCATGTTGTTCACATGGGCCAAGCAAAAGAACTTTTAGCATAGCAAAACTTTTAACAGCGGTAGTTTTAATTTTGATGAGGTCTTGTTTATTAGTTTTTCCTTTTGTGAGTCGTGCTTTTGGTGTTGAGTCTGAGAACTCATTGCCTAGCCCTAGGTCCTGAACATTTTCTCCTGTGTCTTGTTCTAGGAGTTTTATAGTTGCGTGTTTTAAATGTAGGTCTATGATGCATATTACTTGTGAGGGAACAATTGGCATGATTATGTAATTTTTTTTCTTTACAAGAAGATTATTGGGTTTATTCATATTTTGACAGTTGTTATGGCTTGGTCGTAGGAATCTTAAGTTGGGAAAGGGGCAAAGTGAAGCTGGAGGGGCTGGTTGGCCATGGGGCATGCTGTTCAGAGGCCCTGCTGCATGTGGGAGAGGAGACAGGACAGGAGGCTCTGGGCATGCGTGGGAGAGGCAGCACTAAGATTAGAGATGGAGAGATTTCAGGGGATGAGTTTCAAGGTGTGGCCACAAATATGGTCAACTGATGTGAATGTGGGCGATGGGCATGTGAGATGAGGAAGCAAGGCACTGTGAGGCTCATCCACAGTGAGTTGATTAATCACTTAGATGCTGGACTTCACAGTGGTAAAGCGTGAATTTTTAAAGAAGGTACCAAAGTAAACCAGATGCTGAGGGATTTCTTTGAGGAGTACATGGCCCCGTGGATATGAATGGAAAGATGTTGATAGAGTATAAATGGTATCTATCTAGTAAAAAGCAGAGAGCAGAATAGTGGGACAGGAGGAACATCAAGGTCAGAAGAAAATGTCAACATTTCTACCATCTTCCTCCCAAATTCTTTGGTTGGTCCAAAACTATACCTATTTGTGATGTATAGTTATAGTTATATGGGCCAGCCGTACAAGCTCTTTGAGCCTTGTTGCATCACCAATAGAATGGGGCCAGTAAGTCAGCATGTTTCTTTCTACCTCTCAACAGTGTTGAGAGAAAATGTAATTATATATGAAGAAGTTCTTTGAATTCTTAAAATTAATGGTTTAATTAATTTAAACAGAAAACCAAATATTGCATGTTCTCACTTGTAAGAGGGAGCTAAATAAGGAGAATACATGAACACAGACACATAGAGGAGAGCAGTAGACATGGGGCCTGATGGAGGGTGGAAGGAGGGAGAGGATTGGGAAAAGTAATGAATGGGTACCAGGCTTAATACCTGGGCAACAAAATAATCTGTGCAACAAACTTCCATGACGCAATTTTACCCATATAACAAACCTGCACATGTACCCCAAACTTAAAAGTCAAAAAAAAAAAAGGAAGTTACATTATATTTTCAAAAAAATTAATGCTTTTAGAAGTTAAGCCTGTTCAGGACTTGTTGGAAAAGTAGGAAAGAGCATGTTGGAACCATCAAGGCAGAGTTAAGCATCCCTAGCTCAGTTAGAGGGCTGTTTGGTTAAGGGAGAAATTGAGCTTAGCCCTCCTTTCTTAGGGTTTCTGCCGAAGAACAGGGGGATGGGGAGCTCCAGGGCAGACTTTCAGAGATCACAGCCACAAATGATGGAAGGGACCAAAGGGAGCCTGTCGCTAGGCAGAGGTTCATCAGGCCTCCCTCATAGTGGCCCTCTGCAGCATCAGAGGGAAGTAGAGTGGGTGGACATTTGTGTTCTTAGCAGCACAGGCCTGGATTCAACGCTGTTTCTCTGTTCTCCTCTCCACCAGACCCCCACCTCTAGAGCTTCAGTTCCTCACTCATCTGCTGCTGTGGCCTTCCATTTTACGTGAAAACGTGTTTCTGATTTTTTATTGTTATCTATTTTATCCCATTCCAGCGATTGTATGTGTTTAAAGTGGTCTTTTTAAAATAAATGATCATTATTGGTGGTGATGTTCTGTTGGTCTCTCAGTAAAGGTGCTATTTTAGAGACTGTTCAACACGATAAATTTAAATATAGAAGTGTGTTCTTGGGGAGGATCCTAGAAAAAAATCTGGAGGAATTTACAGGCTACTAATAGTGGTTGCCACAGGGAGATGGGATTATAGGAGACTCGGTTTCTATTATGTTTCTGTATTAATGGGATTTTTTCAATCACAAACATATGTTACTTTTGGAACCAGAAGAAAAAAGATAATTGTGTCAAGTTTATTTTTTCCTCCGGTTCTGAGTAAAGGATATTCATTAAAGAAAAATGTGGAAAATAGCAAGAGTTGGAAAGCAAACCATATTGCCTGGGTCCACTGTGGTATGGTGTTTACTGAGGGGTTCACTCAGGGGAGTCACGGTGGGGTCACAGTGGGCAGGGAGGAGTGCAGGGGTGTTTGGAGAGCATCTCTCCCTTCCACTTGGGGGTGACTGAGGTGTCGAGCTCAGGGGACAGATGGTCAGAGACGGAGGAGGGGAACAGGACATTTTTACTATAGGTTTTAGGACATCGGTCCAGAACTTCAACAGGTGCCGTGGCCACTTGGGTGTGTCAGTCAGCTGGCGCAGCTCAGAGACGCATAATTCCAACATTCATGTATTATGGTAAGATGGTGATGGGAGAGAGAGAGAGGAAAACGTCCACATCCATTCTTCGAATGTCTATAGGCTCACACCACAAATAGAATTGACAGGATCTGCATCTCTGCTGAGTATTTTTCGTTCCCACAAATAGAATGAACAGGATCCACATCTCTGCTGAGTATTTTTCGTTCAGCTTGTACATGAGAGTAGATGTGGTTTATTCCTAGAGGGTTGGGGGCTTCTCTCTGCCAGTAATGTTTTTGATGGCCATGTTTATCCTTTGTAATAGATTCCTGGCAAGTAATCTTGTATTTGTACTGCCATTGGACAGAGATGGGTAGATTTTAGAGAACAAAAACACTCTGGGTACTTTACAGTGTGCTACAGATTCTCATTTGATTATAATTGTTAATTATATTTCATCACGAATTGTTTGATTGGCTTGATATTGATCTGCTATGCAAACCCTGCAGATTATTCTGCCCACCTACCTTCCCTTTCCTCACGTTTCAGTTCCAGCTAAATAATAAAATCAAATTGGTTCTTCAAAGCCCATTTGGATATTATTATTATTATTATTTTTGAGATGGAGTTTTGCTCTTGTTGTCCAGGCTGGAGTGCAATGGCACCATCTCACTGCAATGTCCGCCTCCCGGGTTCAAGTGATTCTTCTGCCTCAGCCTCCCCAGTAGCTGGGATTACAGGCATGCACCACCATGCTTGGCTAATTTTGTATTTTAGTAGAGATGGGGTTTCACCATGTTGGCCAGGCTCGTGTCGAAATCCCGACCTCAGGTGATCCTCCTGCCTTGGCAAAGTACTGGGATTACAGGCATGAACCACCGCACCCAGCCTTATTATTATTTTTTTTAAGTTTGTTATTGTATCAATATACTCTCCTCTCCCTTTTAGCCTTTTAGAACACAGTCTTAAAGGTGTGATAGTAAAACCTGCTGCCCAGGACATTTAATTTATTAAAAAAATTTTTTTTCTTTATTGCATTGTAGTCCCCACCCCCTGTTCCCCCCCGCCCCCCAGGCAGTGAAATTGGTAATTAACCGAAAATTTCCATAGGGTTTTGTTCCTTTTGCAAAAGCCAGAGGAACTTTTAGGCTACCCAAAAGAGAATGCTTTGGGGGAAATATAATTTATCACCCCAAAGCTTTACAGCTTCTGGGGTAATATTTAGCATGTTAATAAGCTGAGTTTTTTCGGCCATTTACGAAGTTCCCAATTGCTCACTCTATGCCTACCCGCTTCCCTGGATCTGCCTTTGTGCTCTGTGACTTGCCTGATATTTTGTTGAGATGGGCTTTGGCAACTGTCTCTTAGATGAATGGTTCTATTATAAACACAGTAGCTTCCATGACAGCTTAGAAGAGATTGTTGTTTATGACTGCATTTATTGAGAGAGGTTTGGTGCACGTTAATGTCCTGATAAAGACATTTGTACCTATAAAGTAGCCACAGCCTTAAACATATTTGATTGTCAGTAAAATATTGGGGATGATGACATGCCAGATGTGAGGTATCGGATTGCATGTTTATTCAACTGTTATTGCAATCTCTGTACTAAGTTTTGCCCTTGTATTTTCTGTCTCACGGCAACACACAAAATGCAGTGGTGATATGATCCTGATTATGAAAGATGCTATTTAGGTTACTTGGATGGTGAACCATGTGTATTAGGAAGCATTCTCTCAGTCCCCATATGTCCTTAGACAGCAACCACAAACAGTTGTTAGGTGAAGGGAATTGTCAAGTGGGTTGAACACATGTGTTGTGATAGGGACCTTTTGAAATGTATGAATCTTAGTAAGGCCTGGACTGACCAGAGCAGGTGATGTGACAGGGACTCAAAATAATAATGAATATTTATCCTTGCAATGAATTTTTGCGATAATGAATATTTATGCTTGCAGTGTGCTAGGTACTGTTCTGAACACTTAGCATTAACCCATTTAAACCTTCTAACAAGTCTTATGAATAGCTACTATTATTCTCACATTACAGATGAGGAAACCAAGGCCTAGAGAGGTTTAGTAAGTTGCCCAGGGTCAGATTCTCATTTGATTGTAATCGTTAATTATATTTAATCATGAAAGTAGTTGTTAAGAGCTCAGGCTCTAGGGTTCATATCCTGGCTCCAGTCCTGGATGTTCTCCCTGCTGCCTAGCTAGGGTGGAAGAGAGTTTTCGTTCCAGGTAGACAGTAGAAAAGAAAAAATGGACTTTCCTGGTGTCTGGGATACCGTTCATCCTGTTTTTTGCTTGATAAACTCCTACTGGTCATTAAAAAAGCACTCCATCCTCTCTGAAGCCTTCCTTAATCTCCACAGACAGAGCTGATTTTTCCCTCTCTTAGTTTCCGTAGCACATGACTTTTAACTGTCCATTAAAGGCCTTGTCAGACTCTTTTTTTAAAACTGTGGTAAGTACTGTCAGGGTCTCTTTCTGTGGGTCTGTACTCACTGAGCACTCTTCAAGAGCCAGTGCTGCTCAGCCTCCAGTATGGTCCCTGGCACACAGTAGGCCCTCAAAAAAATGTTTGAATTAGTGAAAGTTGTTGGTAATAAAATTCCATCTTGTGCCTCTCAAAAGTTTTCTTTCCTACATTCTTGGCATTTTTATGACATTTACAACATCCTAATGAAGCAATAAGGGCAAGAATTTTGATTTCATAAATAAGAAACTGAAGCACAGAGACCAGGATGTTTTCTGTTAGATTGTTTTATCTTGAGAAACCACCTGGTGAAACAAAACTTAGGAGAATTAACTCATTTACAAGACCCCACTCCCCTATTTACACTTTTCCATTGTAACCATTTTTATCTTACACCTGAGATGCTGTGAACTAGAGTAATTTATTCACAGTAATGAAGCAAAATCCTAGAAAGTTAGTCCTTGACCATTTCTTTTCCCTGGTATATACTGGACATAATATGTTTGTAAGCTTATTTGAGATGTTTCTAAGTGGTAGGGGTGTGTGTGTGTAAATGTTACTTTTTTCAGATTGACTGTGGGTTTAGTTTTAGTTGTCTGAAAATCACTTCCATCACTGATTATTCTAAGATGACATTGTTGATCTTGAATGATACAGTTACTGGGAGCAATGAACTAAGTAAGTTCTCACTGTAGAGTTCAGCAGGGTGTTGAGTTAGGGTGAGTTTCCAGGATACAAAATCTGGTTAGCTCATTGGCTGATCTATAACGGGCTTATTGGCCTATGGGAGTAAGTTCTTCATTGGTGGTAAAGGGCCCAGGGTTGGGAGTAAGGGTTGTTGGGGTTTAAATCCTGACTTTGCCATTTCACTGGCTGTGTAACCATGACTAATATTCCTAAACCTCTATGTCCTCATCTGGTTAAGGGGACCAATATTGGCACCGTATCTCACAACTTCAGTGTGAAGATTAAATTAGGTAATACATTAAAATGCTTAGAATACTCAGTTCATTCTTTGAGAACAGTGTTACCGTGACAGCAACATCAGACAAAGATATCAGAAGAAAATAACTAATATCTCTTATGAATATAGATGTAAAACTCCTCCACAAAATATGAACCCATTCAGCAACATATAAAAAGAGGTTAATAGTGACCACGTGGGATTTATCCCAGGAATGCAAGGTCGGTTTGCCATCCGAAAATCAATGTAATACACCATATCAATAGAATGAAGAAAAAAAACACATTTTTATCTCAACAGATACAGTAAAAGGATTTCGCAAAATCCTTCATGATGTGAATAATAAGCAAAGTAGGATTAGAAGAGGACCTCTCACCTGCTAAAGGGCATCTATGAAAAATAGAAGCAAATATATGTAATAGTAAAAGACTGAATGCTTTCCTTCTAAGATCAGGAGCGTGACAAGGATGTCTGCTTTTACTCCTTCCATTCAATATTATTCTGGAGTAAGAGCAATTGGACAAGGAAATGAAATAAAAATTACTCAGATTGTGAAGGGAGAAGTCAAACTATCTCTGTTCAATCTTATATATACTTTAAAAAGTAAAACACAACACTATTAAAGTTCATAAACAATTGTAGTAAGGTTTCTGGATATAAGATAAATACATAAAAATATAAAACTCAATTGTAAATTATTTCTTTTTTTTTTTTTTTTTGAGACAGAGTTTCACTCTTGTCACCTAGGCTGGACTGCAATGGTGCAATCTCGTCTCACTACAACCTCCGCCTCCCAGGTTCAAGCGATTCTCCTGGCTCAGCCCCTCGAGTAGCTGGGATTACAGGCACCTGCCACCATGCCCGGCTAATTTTTGTATTTTTAGTAGAGACGTGGTTTCACCACATTGGCCAGACTGGTCTCGAACTCCTGACCTCAGGTAATCCGCCTGCCTCAGCCTCCCAAAGTGTGATTACCCGTGTGGGATTACAGGTGGGGATTACAGGTGTGAGCCACTGCACCTGGCCACTCAATTGTATTTTCATACTTAACAACAAACAACCTGAAAATGAAATAAAGCAATTTTATTCATCATAGTATGAAAAAGAACAACATACACAGGAATAAATGTAACAAAAGAGCTATACATTTACCTCCAAAACTACAAAATATTGTTTAAATAAATTAAATAACTAAATAAATTGAAAGACATTCTATGTTCATGGGTTGGAAGACAACATTGCTAAGACAGCAGTACCTACAAATTGATCTGCAGATTCAGTGAAATCCTTATCAGAATCCCATGACTTCTTTGACAAATTGATTCTAAAATTCATATGGAAATTCAGGACCAAGAATAGCCAAAACAATCTTGAAAAAGAAGAAAAAACGTTGATGGACTCACACTTTGTGATTTCAAAACTTGCTACAGAGCTACAGTCTGAATCAAGACAGTGTGGTATTGGGATAAATTAGACATATACATCAATAGAATCACAAGTCCAGAAATAAACCCTTACATTTATTGTCAGTTGATTTTCAACAGATGTACCAAGACAATTCAGTAGAAATTAATAGACTTTGCAACAAATGATGCTGAGACATGCAAAGAGTGAAGTCAGATCCCTTCCTCACATATCGTATATCATAATGAACTAGAAAATGATCATAGATGTAAAAGCTATGGTTATGAAACTCTAAAAGGAAATATAGGAATGAGTCTTTCTGACTTTGGATTAGGCAAAGCCTTAGATGTGACAACAAAAGTATAAGTAATAAAGTAAAAATAGAGAAATTGGTACTCCCTGAAAATTAAAAAACTTTCCTGCTTCAAAGGATATCATCAAGGAAATGAAAAGGCAACCCAGAGAACAGGAGAAAATTTTTTCAAATCGTAAATCTAGTAAGCAACTGGTATCTAGAATATATAAAGGACTTTTGCCATTAATAAAAAGATAACTATCCAATTAAAGAATGGACAGAGGATCTGACTAGACCTTTTCTTAAAGAAGACGTACATTGTAAAACACATCAAAGATGCTCAAAACCATTAGCTAGCAGGGAAATGCAAATTAAAACTACACTGTGATATCCTTTATATCTCTTAGGATGGCTATCATTAAAAAAAAAAAAAGACAATAACAAGTGTTAGGGAGAATGTAGAGAAATGGGAACCCCCATAGGTCACTGGTAGAGATTATAAAGATGGCATAGCCACTCTGGAAACAGTCTGGTAGTTCTTTAAGAGGCTCAGCATAGAGTTATTATATGACCCAAAAGAAATGAAAGCAGATGTCCGTACAAACATTTGTACATTAGGTTAGGTGTCTTGGCTCCCAGCACTTTGAGAGGTGTAGGTGGGTAGATCATGTGGGTCTAGGAGTTTGAATCCAGCCTGGGCAACATGGTGAAACCCCATCTCTACAAAAAAAAAAAAAAAGAAAAAAAAAAGGCCGAGCGTGGTGGTGCACACCTGTAGTCCCAGCTATTCAGGTGGCTGAGGTGGGAGGATCACCTGAGCCCCGGCGGTGGAGGTTGCAGTAATCAGTGATCTCTCCACTGTACTTTAGCCTATCTCAGAAAACAAAACAAGCTTGTATATGGGTATTTATAGCAGCATTATTTCTAATAATCAGAAAGTGGAAATAACCCAAATGTTTATCAGCTGATGACTGCATAAATAAAATGTGGTAATACCTATACAATGG
Organism: Piliocolobus tephrosceles; assembly: GCF_002776525.5. Classification (NCBI taxonomy): domain Eukaryota; kingdom Metazoa; phylum Chordata; class Mammalia; order Primates; family Cercopithecidae; genus Piliocolobus; species Piliocolobus tephrosceles. Next base: position 51,855,200 of record NC_045446.1, on the reverse strand, counting down.
AATATTATTTGGCAATAAAAAGGAATGAAGTCTTAATACATACCACAATATGGATGACACTTGAAAACATTGTGCTAAATGAAAGAAGATTGATGAAAGACCACATATTGTATGATTTCATTTATTCATGGAATCATATGAAATGCCCGGAATAGGTCAATCTACAGAAACAGGAAGCAGATTAGTGGTTACCCCAGACTGGAGGATCTGAGAGAAAATAGGGAGTAACTGCTAATGGGTATGGAGTTCTTTCTGGGGAGATTAAGATGTTCTAAAACTAGTTATGGTAATGCTCACACAACTCTGTGAATGTACTAACAACTATTGAATTGTACACTTAAAATGAGTGAGCTGTATGAAATATGAATGACATCAAAATAAAGCCTAGTATCTGTGTATGCTTAGCATCATGCCTGGCCTTGATAAATTGGGTGGCAAATGTTAGCTACCATTGTAACAATAACTCTCTGACTTCATGTGCAGAGCACTTTCATAGTAGCAAAGATGGAAAGAGAGGAAGATGCTGAGAGAGTAGATGAACATACTAGTTAACTCAGATACCAGGTGAGGGAGAAGGTGAATCTGTGGCAGCAGCATGGTAGGAGCTGAGTGCTGCTTTTGGAGAAGATGAATGAAGTTATGTGGTGCAAGAGCCTGATACCCCAAAAGTGTCTAGTAAACCTGAATCTAGTTACCCTTAAAATGTGGTTGAACTTGGGTCTCAGAATCCAGATGTCACTAAACAGTATCTTCTTCACAAAAGAGTAATCACCGTCAGGGTGATAGAAGCTAGAGTTTTTGTGTCTAGAAGTCACTAAACCAGGTAGGGGTGTGTGCGTGTGTGTGTGCGTGTGTGTCTGTGTGTGTTTTCTTTTTAAATCACTGTATGACAAAGGCCAGAGTTTTAGTTTTTGTGCCTCTTTTTTTTTTTAAAGGCTGTATCTGGGGAACTTTCTTCCCACAGTCAGCCCGTGGCTGACCAGCTTTGCTTTTTGCAGAGTATCTTTGGGCCTGAGTGTTTGAGCCTCCCTACAGGAGATGGCTAGAGCCCAGCCCTCGTGCTCTGGAAGTTAGTGCTGGTAAAAGCTTTGCAGTTGGCGCTGTCGATGCCCTGTGCTACTTAACAGTGATTCCTCCTTTAGAACTTGGAAGTCATGTGCCAATAGGGAGGAAGGTTCTCTGCTAAGATGCATTTATTTGTGAATACCTCTCACAGTTTTTTTTTTTTCAAGGATATACCTGTGGAGGGAATTTCCCATTTCAGTTTTGGGGAAAACCTAGTGAGCTGCTTCTCAGATGTTTAGGTCACATACTGACACTCAAGGTAGAAAGGCTACTGAGTGGTGGAGCTGTGATTCCAAAAAACCTTCCATGTCTGACTGCTAAGACAGTTCACAGTCTTAACCACTAGGCTGAATTGTCCCTTAGGGATGGACAAAGTGGAAGAGAAGGCCAAAGGCAGAGACATGTGAAAATACAGTGTTTTCAGGAGTAGTAAGGAGGCTGGTAAGCATGTGGGATGTCTAGAAGGGTGGGTGGAGTGTGGAGTGGCTTGTAAGCTGAGAGGTTATGGGAGTGAAGTGCCAGGCAAGGACGTTCAAACAGTAAGATTAGAGGCTCTCAACTTTTCTGTGTATGCAGCATATACACAGGAAAGGGGATGGGAGCCCTTGCTTTTAGGATATTCAACAAGTGTTTAAGGAGAATTATTCTGGAGGCTCTGTCTCCCATGAGAAAACTTACACTGCAACACTCCTGGTAGGCAATGAGGAGGGCTTGAACTAGGTCAGAGGCTATGAGAGTGACAAGGAGGGGATGGATGGGAAGGACATTTTATATCAGTATATTAGAGATTAGATATTTAGGTGTATTAGAGATGAGAGGGCTCTGCAGGGTTTTCTGATGAGGGAAAAGATGAAGGTTTTTCATCTGCATGGATGGCAGTGCCATTTATAGACACAGGTGTACAGCAGGGGAGACAAGTTGTAAGGACCAGAGTTGGGGTAATGAGTTTGAGTTGTATGGAGTTTGCAGTGCTTTGGGGCACTTCATGGGGAAGGGGCCAGCAGGCACTGGGCAATTCAGCATTCTGGATTTGAGGAACAGTTTGGAAAACAACATCACAGGGTTTGGAGTTGAGACCCTGGAAGTGGATAAGCTTGTCTGGGAGACAGAGGGAAAGGACAGAAAGGAAGAAAGGCTAGGAGAGAATCCTTTGGAAGCATTAAGAGTCATTGTCTTGAGTAAGCATCTTCCATGTCATATGAAACCTTGCAAATGCAGAAGCTGGGGAGTCTGAATTCATGTATGTTTACTAAGTGTGCTGAAGTGTTTGTCTCCTGGTGGTGTGTTGATGGAAGCAAATGACTTTCTTGCACGTTCCAGGGGTGTTAAATATCTTGGCATATTCCTTTCTGTGGCTCCCTAGGGTGAGTTAATGGGTCAGTCCAGGATCCTAGTTCCTCCTTCCTTTTCCTTGAGTCAAAGCTGGCCTGGGCTCCAGGTGTGATCTCCTTCTTCCCAGCATCCCCGGGAGTGTTGCTGAGCTCCGTTTGGAGTTTCAGTTGCAAGACTTTAGCCATTTAGCCACCCATGTTAGCTGTAGCTCCTATCGCTGAGAAGTGCAGGGTGAGGAGAGCCTGGAGAATCAGCTTCCTTTTGAAATCTGCTCCAGCTTGCTCTCTTGGGGTCAGCATGAGTGTGGAGAAGACTGGAGAAAACCCAGAGACGGTAGGCATGACCTGCCAGATGCAGCAAGCCCTGCCCTCTCTCTGTGTCAGATCAAAGACTGACTCTTCAGTCATTTGACACTCTAATGTGAGGATGTTTCTGAGCCAGGCCCCAGGCTCCTGGTGGCCTGTGCCTGGGAGCCGTGGGGAACGTGTGGGCCTGCATGTGCTCTGGGTAAGTGGGGGTAGGAGAGTAGGACAAGTACTTTCCCAGCTGCTCTCTTAGACACAGAGCTGGAGGGATCTGAAGAGATCAGCCCAGTCTCCTCAGTTTTCAGATTGGAAGCTGCTGCCCAGAGATGCCCTTTTCCCGGTTCCAGTTCTGAGGGCGAGTTGGCCCAGCTTGGTTGCAGCTGCTCCTGCATGGCTCTTGCCTGCTGTCCCACAGGTCCTGGGTTCCAGGGCGCAGAGTTTGTTGCCAGTTTGGCTGGTGCCTAGAATGACCATATCATTTAATGTTCAGACTAAGACACTTTGGAGAAGAAGTGGGGGCAATGTTAACAGTGACACCAGGAAAATATAATCTTCCTTCCTGTGCCTTCACTTTTGGCTCAATTCTTATTCCTATCCCAGGTGATATTCCCTCATCCCCTTCCCTCCTGGCCCTATAGCCCACATGACTTTAGGTTGTGGGAACTTACAGATCTTGGTCTTTGGAGATTTGGTCTGTGTATCTTGGTATCTGGAGGTTAGAAACCTCAGGGATCTCCCATGTTGGAGGGTCCAGGAGATGGGAAACCTGGGCATAACATGGTGAACATATCTCTGACGATCCATGACTATTCAGAACCTAGATCCAGGAACTTTGATTTTCAGTGGCTAGGGTAGGTATGTCATAATTTACTAACTTAGTTTTTTTTTTTTTCCCCAACATACATTTATCTCTTGCATGTAGCATAAGATGGCATGCTGGTAACATACAAATCATGAGAGAAGCATCCTAGTCTGCAAGCCTGTAGCCCCAGACAGAGCTCAGCAACTCAGCCATGCAGTCTTCTGCCTTGGAGGTGGAGGGGAGCCAAGGCCCTGAGCTCCTGACAGGTGTGTGATGGAGCAGGGCATAGTTACTTGTCTCCCAGGTGTCCACAGTCACAGCACAGGGTGAGAGGGGACATGAGCAGCTGGGCTTCGCTGAGACCAAGCCAAATGGGGATTTAGGCAGAGAAGGTATTCTTTTTTGAGAGTAGAGGAGGTGGAGATGAATGCTCTGCCTGGCTGCTTTCTCGGACTGCACTGGCTTATTTTTCTATCTAAAGCTGGCAGAACCCAGACCACCATGGATCCTCAATGACAAAGGCCAAAGGAGAGGAAATCTTCTTCACTAGGTCTTCTGGCTGTGTCCTTGGACCTCTACCTCTCCCAGATGACCAGAGTGGTCTGCATTTGCCCATTCTCTCACTGGAGTTAGGAGTAGGGTTGCCAGACCTGGCAAATAGAAGTACGGGAGGCCCAGTTAAATTGGAATGGCAGATAAACAAAAAATAATTTTTTAGTATCAGTATATCCCATGTCATGGTTGTAGTTTATATAGCAACCCGACTTAGTAAGGACTGGCCTGATTTTGCTTACCTCTGGGGCATGGTTTCACAGTGCCTCTTTAATTCAGTAGATGCTTATTGAGTGCCAAGGATATGTCAGATGCTGCTCTAGGCACTGGAGATATTGCAGTGAGCAACAACAGACAAGAGTTCATGAACTCATGGAGCTTATATTCTAGTGGGGGCGATAGACAATAAGGAAGATATGTAAGTATGTTAGGTGGTGGAAGTGATAAGGAGGAAAATAAAGCAGAGAAGGAAGATAGGGAGGGTTCAGACCTGCAGAAGATGAGGGATTGAGGAGATAAGCCAGACAGACATTTGCAGAAGAGTATTCTAGGCAGAGAGCACCACAGGCGTCAAAGCCCGGTTGTGCCTGATGTGTTTGAGGACTGGTGGGCCTCCGTGGCTTGAGTGGAGTCAGCAGGGAAGAGGAGCTAGCATGGAGGTCACAGCTCGGATCTTGCAGAGCCTCATAGCCCTCTGTAAGGATGTGGGCTTTCACTCTGAGCAGGAGTGTGATCTGATTAGGTTTTGAAAGGATCACTGGCTGCTGGGTAGTGAAAGACTGAAAGCAAGCGTGGGCCCAGGTCTCTCACCCTATCCTCAGAGGTGGGCCATGGGATTTGAGACCTGCTTGCCATTTGGAATAAAAGGGCATGCCACCTGGACACAGGATCACCTTGCAGGATCTTTGATTTCTTTTTGCCTTTTTCTTCCTCATTTAAGGGGCACATTCCTACCAAGAAAGGGATGGATATGTTGCAGTTATCTACCCCTTTTTTGCTAACCATTGTGTGATGCGCCTGGTTTAAGGTACAGTTCCCTAATGCTTCCTATTAAGCTTTGGAGAAAGAGTAGTGATGTGGTGGGTATCACATACCTGGAGCTTTAGAGCTTTCTGAGAAGCTAATTCAGTAAAAATACATCCTTTTTTGGTTGGTGTTGAAGGAAGTTGTTTTTCTTTGGACAGATTAAATTTAAATTGTTTATGAGCGCTAAAGAGCTTGAAAGCATTTCCTTATTTTCTAATCTTTGAGAAGTAGAGAGGAGTGAGCTGGCTATATAATATAGAAGTTTCTTGGCTTTACCAAAGCAGTCTGATTTAAAAACTTAAAACCAACATATTTCACATTTATAGTTTAAGATTATAAAAACTATGCATTTCATAAAATTATGTTTTTTGGAGAAAAATACTGAGGCTATAAAATCTTGGCTTGTAAGTAAATAAAATTATTTAAAATGTCAGCCAGTTTTGATGATGAGAGCTATAATTCTAATGAGTGGCAAATATTTTCTAGATATCTTTGAAATGATACTCTGGTTTATATTCAGACTGTATACATCTTTTACCTTTTTTTTTAAATTTATTTTTTGAGATGGAGTTTTGCGCTTGTCACCCAGGCTGGAGTGCAGTGATACAATCTTGGCTCACTGCAACCTCTGCCTCCCGGGTTCAGGCGATTCTCCTGCTTCAGCCTCCTGAGTAGCTGGGATTACAGGTGCTCGCCACCATGCCTCGCTAATTTTGTAATTTTTTTTTTTTGAGACGGACTCTTGCTCTGTCACACAGGCTGTAGTGCAGTGGCACGACTTTGGCTCACTGCAACCTCCGCCTCCTGGGTTCAAGCAATTTTCCTGTCTCAGCCTCCCTAGTAGCTGGGACTACAGGCGTGAGCCACCGTGCCCAGCCTAATTTTGTACTTTTAGTAGAGACGGGGTTTTGTCATGTTGGCCAGGCCGGTCTTGAACTCCTGACCTCAGGTGATCTGCCTGCCTCGGCCTCCCAAAGTGCTGGGATTACAGGTGTGAGCCACCGCATCTGGCCAAATCTTTCACCTTTTACTAAATATCTTTGACAAGCCTTTTGACTTAGTATACAGGTAAATTAGCTTTGGTAATTATTATTAACAGATTCGTAAATTTTTGGTATATCCACAAAATTCATTCAAAAAGAAGCAAAAATGAAACCTTTTTAAAAAAGTATAGTGTACACATTCCAAATATGAAAATGTACTACTTCACCAGAGTTGTGAAGCATATAAAATGTAGTCAATATTTAAAGTAAGAACAAAGCATACTTTCTAAAGTGACTGTCTTGTACACAACATCATGCCCTTGGGCACTGAGAATTTGGAATTACAGAGGTGATCTCTGTAACAAATACTGAGTAAAATGCAATGTGTGCTAAAATGCAACTATATATGTCTAATTTAAAAGGCAGGCATTTCAGTTTAAAGTTACTTTAGACTAGAGATTTTAGCTGTTTTCTTAAGCAGGGATTAGAAACCAATTTAAACTGGAGGTTTTGTTTTGTTTTTAGAGATGGGGCCTGGCTGTGTTGCCCAGGCTAGTCTCAAGCCCCTGGCCTCAAGTGATCTTCCTGCCTTGGCCTCCCAAAATGCTGGGATTATAGACTTGAGCCCCTGCACCTGACCCAAAACTGTCTTAATGTAATTGAGACTCCTACACACATAATAAATTGAGACTTTTGTCATCTCAGTTTGGAATTAACATTGTAAAAGTCCATGCACTTGAGGATTAGAAAGATGTAACATTACTACCTCTAGCTGTATGACTTTGCTTTTAATAAGTCTCTTCTGTAAAATGGGGACAATGAAACCTACCCCAAGGACTGGTTGTGCCAGTTAGATGAGGTAACTTGAATTGGTTCCTTAGACAGTACCTGACACATGGTAAGCTCTCAGCACCTGTGTCATTCTTATTGACTTTGCTTTTATATTTATTATTTTTGCTATATTCATAAAATGTATTTGAAAAGCAAAAATGAAATACTTCTTAAGAGAGTACAGTGACCTGAGTGAGACCATACAGTTTATGTTAGCTAATGATTTCCAAGGCCATCCAAGTTCAAGTTTTGTGTGTGCAGCTAGCATCTTTTGAATACCTTGAGAGAGGGAGCAGACGAGAAAGAGTTTGGCTCAGAAAAGGTAGGCGGTGGGAACGCAGAGTCCTGGTAAGTGTGCCTTTACACCCGACATCTCCCTCCAGATGGCTGTTCATCCAGGTTGATAATTAGCATCAACAAATGCAAGCTGAGAGTCTCCTGGGCTGCATGTCTCCAGCACAGATAGGTATGGAGAGAAGCATGCAGCGTGTGGAAGCCCAAGCTCAGTTGGGTTGTACGGCGGGGCTCAGCTGGGCCTGTGGAGGCATTGCTCCGAGTTGGGCCTGCCTGAGTCTCAGCTGGTGCACAGACACTGCCCTGCAGCCCAGGACCTGCCCAGGGGGCTCAGTGAAACAGACCTACCTTGGTGGGGGAGCTGCTGCTTCCAGCTGCTTTGCAGCTTCTGTCAGGCCAGGGCTGCCTGAGTCCTTGCTCTGCTCTTTAAATCTATCACTCGTTGGTGACAGCTTTCTGCCTAAGCAGTGACAGCGTGTATGCTACAGGTTTCAGCTCATTACCTCTGTAAGGCTGTTGGTTGGGGGAAAGGCCAGCCATACAGACTGAGGCACCAGCCCTAAACTCTCTATTGGATGTTGCTGAGCCTGGGTGGCGAGTGGGGCTCTGCAACCTACAGTGCCTGCTACCTGCCCTTCAGAGGACCTGTCTGAAGCAGGGCCAGAGCCTAAGGTTTTGTTTTCTCCCAGCCTGATGGGACTGTGATACTCGGAAGTGGACATCAAGGAGATGTGGACTCTGTCACTTTGCTTAAGTGAGCCTTGGGCAAGTCAGTTTACCTCTTGGGGTTCATTTCCTCTGTTAATAGGTGGTGAACTTTTCAAGGGTGATTAACATGTCATCTTTATCTCCATATTCCTTGGACACAGTAGGTACTCAGTAAATGATAGCTTAAATTTGTAAAATGGGGATGATAGATAGGATCCTTATCCCTAAGTTGTACTAGGCAGACAATAAATATAGTTCTATTAAACTTTGACACATGGGAATAAAGTGAAGGAACCCTTGTATTTCCCCAGGTTCGTCTCCTGTATCCCCAGTATTAAAGAATCTCAGACGAATGGGGATTTAAAAAGGAGTTCATTTGTGTATCTTTATTTACTGATTCAAACTTTTACTAGCTTCGCCAATTGATCTAAATAGACATCTCTATTTAAGGCATCTTCTATATAAAAAAGGTATACAAATAGTCAAGAAGCACATGAAAAGATACTTAACAGTAGCCATTAGGGAAATGCAAATGAAAACCCCAGTGAAATACCACGTCATACCCTCAGGTGACTATGGTCAGAAAGACAAAATGTGTTGGTGAGGGGGGTGAAAAATGGGAAGCCTCATGCATTGCTGATGGGAATGTAAAATGGTGCAGCCTCTTTGGAAAGCAGGTTTGCAGTTCCTCAAAATGTTAAACATAGCGCAATTCTATTTCTAGGTATTTACCCAAGAGAAATGAAAACATATGTCCACACAAAGACTTGTATGCACATACTTACAGTAGCATTATTTTTGTATGTTCATCTGAATGTCCTGGTCTCTGTTATGGATTGGATGTTAGGATGCCGTATAGAGGATATTTCCAGGGATAGCTATTCTCGTGTTTGTCTTCTTATATGGTGTTCGTGCATAGGAAATGCCAAACTTTTGGCCTCTCTCATTTATAACTTTCAGAGAACAGCGTAAGTTTGGTCTATGTTTAAGGAAATTCAGGAGTCTTTTGCAGGGCTTCTGTAGAAACCTTTATCAACTAAAAGTAATCTGGTGTTTTCCAGACTTTGCTCTCCTGCATTCCTTGTAGTCAGCCGGGAAGGACCCCTTCTTGTTACGATGTGAGTTACTCTCAACATTTCAGACTTTTGAAGATTAATTCCTGATCTGAGGGAAGATTCTGGCAGTATTGGGATGTCTCTAGAATGCACTGATAAGGGCCTTGTCAGTTTCTGGGGTGGGCAGGTCCTTCTTATAGACGTTTTTATGACTAAGATACCTGATAGCAGGCTTTTTTTTTTCCTGGCTGTAACTAGTGATGGGTTGCAGGTGGGTACGTGTGGGGATGGAACATCTTTGAGTTGTCCACAAAATTTAGGTGTCAGAGAGCATCAGTGTCATGGAGAGGATTTCTTGATTGAGATTTGGGGCCAATTTAAGTCAGTTCTCTCATATTTTCTTGCATTTGAGTTATAAGCTCTTCCTTATAAGTAAGTGATAAGGGAGTAGGGGGAAAATGCACACTTAATAGGCAGAGTAAAGCTAGGTGGCCATAGGAAGGCCATAAAAATCCCAAGGAAGCAGCCCTGTTTATTTGTAGAACATAGGTGCAATGTTTATTATATGCAAAACAAGTTAAACCAAAACATCTAAATGCACCATAGTATATGATTACAGAAATCTGAAAGATCCAGGAATAACAATAACAAAGGAACAAATGAACTAGAAATGGATACTAATCTTCCCTGGAACTAAGGATAGGTGGGCACTTAGAAGTGCCTCTGGGATGGGAGGTCAGGCTGCAGGGTGATGGACATTGGGCATGTGCTTGGGACTCTCCTTGAGGCACATGGAGACTATTTGAGATCACCTCCCTGATTAGAAAGTTGTTTGGTGAGTACCAAAATAGGACAAAAATGAGCAAGTGTTTTTAAGGGAGATTTCCCTCAAGCTCTGTTTGGTAGATAAATAGTAACCCTCTGTTCTGGGATATTTTCTCTCTAGGCCACTGTCATTGACCTCTCAAATGCTTGGGGGTGAGAAGGGTAAAGATAATATAAAAGTATCAAGAAAAGGAAAGTAAAGGGAAAATAGTAAACAGAAAAAAAAAAGTCCTATATAGTTCCAAGAAGGAAGTTTTGACCTAGATATAAAAATATAGGCAAAATATAGGAAATCTTGTTGCTTTTCTCTTTAGTTTGCCTTCTTTGATATAAGTCTGTTTATTCATGTCTGTATGATAACCACTGACACTTAAATGTGAAATTGTTCTCAGGACTCTGCTGCATTGTCCTGTTAGTAGAAGTCTTGGTTTTAGAACATAAGGTCTGGATATGTACAGCCTAGCTTTTGGATGAGGAACTCTATGCAAGTTCCCCAGCCTCTGTTCAGCTTCAAAATAAGGACAGTTACACTGAACGCCTGTATGGGTGCTATGAGGATTGCATGAGATACATAGTAAAGCTAGCCAAAAACCACTGGTTATGGGCCAGGTCCCAAAGTGTTATAAAATGAGCCAGGCATGGTGACGCATACCTGTAATCCCAGTGGTTTGGGCAGCTGAGACAAGAGGATTGTTTGATGCCAAGAGTTTGAGACCAGCCTGGGCAACATAGCAAGACCCTATCTCTACAAAAAATAAAAAAATTAACTGGGAATGATGGCTCATGACTATAGTCAGCTACTCAGAGGCTGAGGCAGGAGGATTGCTTGAGCCAGGAGTTTGGGGCTGCAGTATGCCATGCTCATACCTGTGAATAGCCACTGCATTCCAGCTTGGGCAACATGGCGAGACTTTGTCCCTTTAAAAAAAAAAAAAAAAAAAACAGATTTTTGCATATCATTGAAAATCTATGAAGTTGTTTTTTTAAATTTATAAATATACTTTATGCAACCGGTTGCCTCTTTTAGAGCAATGAAAGTGGGTTTTCCCTACTACAAGTAACTACAGTGAGTGTCCTTGAGTGAGATACATAATTCTTTCTTTAGGACCAATTCCAAGAAGTGGAATGGCACAGTTAAAGGATAGATTATTTTCTTTAAGAGCTATGATAATATTTCCAAATACCAATGTCCACTCCACTAAAAAAGTAGTAAGAATGTTCATTTCCTCAGTCTGTGATCAATGCTGAATATTTAGGTTTTTAAATATCTTTGCTATTTTAGAGGTAGAAAATATCTTATAGTTTATTTGATTTTTATTTCTGATAACAGCTAAACTTAAATAATGGTATATTTTATTATGTACCGTGTTTCTTTCATACAATATCTGTTTAATTTTGTTCAGTTTTTCCTTTAGAGTATTGCCTGTCTTATTAGTTTGTAGGACATTGACTGTTTTCACTTTTGTTGCAGATACCTCAAGTTTGGCATTCTATTCATTCAAAAAACCCACCATTTTTAGATAACGCACTGACATGGTGAAGTAAGGACATAGTTAGGAAAAAGGTGTGTAGGATGTGGAACATGAATCAAAAGAGAACTATTCTGGGTGATCTCTTTGTTGTTAAGCCCAGTGATTGTCTATGAGGGAGTGGAATTGGTGGGGATCTCACTGAGTGCTGGCTGTCCAGAACTCACTTTCTCATTGTGATCTGACTCCAGTTGTTCAAAAGCCGTTCCTTACTGGTAGAAGTCAGAGCATGGGATATCCCTTGAGAGTATATGTGAAATACATTACTTTGAAGAATTGGTTTTGGAACACTTAAGTGGATAATGGAAGCAGCTATTTCATTCTTACCTCTCTGGAGTAAAATGGCCGTGATCTTTGGTCTGCCCCAAAACTGTCTTAAATTTTGCTTGCTTTGGCTAACTCTGATAGGAAATAGTTATGGGAGAGTAGGAAGGGAATAGGGCTTAGAGCCTGTATTTCAAACCCTGCTACCACTTCTAGGTATGAGCTGTGTGACCCTGCACAGGTTACTTATCTCCGTTTTTTAGGTTTCATGTGATCCATGTGGCATGACTTAAGCAGTCAGTACATACTCGTTAATTATTTTTTCTCTTCTCACCAGGTCTGGTCTATGTCATGTTCATCTCTGTCCTCATTAGCGTGATAGTCTCTTTGAGATTATTTGATGACCAAATGAATGGGGCCGAGTGTAACAGATTAAATAAGAGCAGGTACATTCTGAAGAGTGAGAATAAACTTTCTCTGTGTATTAGTTATTGTTTAAGAAAAAAAACCAAAAACAACCCTCATGGTTTTGATGGATTTTGGGTAATCAAGGTAGATTTGGAATGCCCCTCTCTTTTCGACATGTGACAGCCTCTCTAGGTGGGGGCCAGGGCCACAATGATGGTTCTGATTATTCCTCTCCAGGAAGCCCCCTGAGCTTTGACATCATCTCCTAACACAGTGTGGCTGGAGGCCTTCCTGTCAGAGCCTCCTGGGCCAGAATGGGCCTCTGGGGTGAGCTGGGCCTATAGCTGTTCCCACTCGTAATGAGCAGAGTTGCTCCTGCGACCCAGCGGGAGCACCCGAGTGGGTGTACATGCACATAATGGGCCTGGCTGCTGTGGCTGCAGCCTGTGAATGCCCTCCAAGAGGCCAGATGCCTGGACACGTCTCTCAGCAGCTACTTTTCCTTTGAGGGGAATGCTCACTCCCTGGTGCTTATCCTTAGTACCTCTGACAAGGAAAGGGAATCCATCCTGCCCTGATCAGCAGGGTGAGCACCTTCACTGGATTCAGTCTCACGCAGCTCAACAAGGGAGATGCTAATATCTAATTGTCTTAGTTTCCTAGGGCTGCCATAACACAATAGTGTAAACTGGGTGACTTAAAATAACAGGCGTATATTTTCTCACAGTTCTGGAGGTGAGAAGCTGGACGTTGAAGTGTTGGCAGGGCCATGTTTTCTCAAGTGTTTAGAGGAGGATCTGTTCTGTGCGTTTCTCTTAAAGGCTATTGTGTCACCATCAATGCTTGGTTTTCCTTATCGTACAGCTGTGAACTTCAGTCTCTAACTTTTGTTGTCTCATGGTTTCTCTCCTAAGGTTGTCGTTGCATTATCTTCTTGTAAGGACAATTGTCATATTGACCTAAGGGATCACCCTACTCCAATATGACCCTGACTGATCACAGCTTCAATGACACCATTTCTGAATAAGGTCAAATTTGAGGTGTACTGAGGGTTAACACTTCAACAAACCTTTTTGGGGCATGCAATTCAACCCATAACCCTCATGTTGTATACAAGGGTGCAGGTTTAAAGAAGATCAGTAATTTGGGTGTGGTCACAATTAGGAAGTGTTGGGACCAGGACTGGAACTCAGGCCAGCCTGTCCAAAGCCAGTTCTCTTTCTACTAAACTTTGGTGTGTCAGAATCACCTGGAGGGCTGATAAGACACACTGGGGCCCAGGCTTTATACCCTTGCTCCTCCACCTGTGGTCCATGGACCAACTGGCAGCATCAACATCACCTGAGAGCTTTTTTGGAACTGCAGCGTCTCCCCCACCACATACCTATTTTTAACAAGATCCCCAGGTGATTTGGGTGTGCAGTCAGGTTGATGAAGCACGTGAATTGGTATATGCTGCTTTTCAGTCCTGATTGCATGTTAGATTGCTTGAGAACAGTAAAAGACAAAACGCAAATAACAGCGATGGCAGCCTTACCCCACGCCATTGAATCAGATCTCTGATGAGGTGCCGACATTTATATTGTTTAAAAGCTGCCCAGATTATTCTGATTCACAGTATAAGTTGAGGACCACTGTGGGGCTGGAGGTTCTCATTTCTGGAATATCCAGACTTCAATACTGAGGTTGAGAATTCTTTTTGCACAGGCTTTTCTTTTTATTTCCACAGTAGTGCAGAAACTGGTCCTGGAGGGGGGCTACTGTGAGGAATTTATTTCAGAGAAGACAGAATATTATACAGCAAAGGAGACCACACTGCATTTTTTTTCTGACTTTACCTCTTACAGATACTAAGTGTGGGGTAGCAACCTACTTGTCCAGCCCAGGAGCTTGGGAGAACATGAAAGGTGGTATGGAGATAGCATATAGTGGGCAGTCAGTGCTTGTTGAATTAAATTGAATAACAAAAACCATAGGAAATCAGCATTGTTGGTCTCACTGAAACATATCATTTATAGAGATGCTATTGTGTTACTTTGGGGTACACGGAAGAGTTGCAGAAGACTGCACAGACGCTTACGATGTTTAGCAATTCTTAGGCTGCATGGGATGGGTTATGCTTGTAATCCCAGCACTTTGGGAGGCTGAGGTGGGCAGATCACTTGAGCTTAGGAGTTTGAAACCAGCCTGGGCAATGTGGTGAAACCCGTCTCCACAAAAAACACAAATTAGCTGGGTGTGATGTCACACACCTGTAGTCTCAGCTACTTGGGAGGCTGAGGTGGGAGGATCACCTGAGCCCAAGGAGGTTGAGGCTTCAGTGAGCCATGATCATACCACTGCACTGCAGCCTGGGCAGCAGAGCTAGATCCTGTCTCCAAAAAAAAAAAAAAAAAAAAAAAAAAAAGCAATTCTTGTTATATTAATAAACATGGAGTAGTTATTGGAAGTTTTGAGAATAAAGTGGGAGCAGCCCTTAATACCTACAGATGTATTTTCTGCTATAGGTTTTGTGGTGAGGGGAAGAGCTAGTATCCCAGATGGTGACCTCTTAACTTTTAATTCTTCAGGATAGACTTGAAGAAGGATGGTGATCGTGTTCAAACCATCTTGCCCTACTGTTCCCTCAAACTCTGTCCCATCAGTCCTTCTCCTCTTAGCTGATCTTTTGGACAATCACAGAGTATGGAGAAGGGGCTCATTTCAATCTGGGGTCTTGATGTAGCATGCATTCGGTCCTCAGACTAGGGCTTTCACAGACAGTTGGCACCCTATCCAGTGACAATTCTAGTGTCCTTTTCTCATTCCTGGACTTCTTGATGTTTGTGCTTTTGTATCCCCTGGTGTGCCACCCACCACATCCCATCCTGAAAATCCATGGTATAGCCCTTAAGTCTTAGATGTGCACGCTCTCCCTCTTTTTTTTTTTTTTTTAAACCTTTCTTCCTCTTCCTTACTCCACCAAATAGTGGTTATCTTTAAGGTTTTATTTACCCCCTCTTTTTTGTAAAGGTTTCCTCCACTTTGCCAATTTTACTATCCTATCTGTGCAGAGGAGTACCATTTCTCTTCCAAATGATTGTCCCTTCGTCAGCAAAACATCCCATACATTGAAAATGGAATTCTCCAATTTCTCTTGTTTGTTTTCTGGCTTGCTTTTTTGGGTCAGCGTATCCTATCTACTATTTTTCAAAGCCCCCTTGTCTTTGAAACCTCCTATTTGATCTACCCTGTAGGGACTGATCAGTCCCTTACTCTTCCATTCTCCTTTGGGACATCTTTCTTTTTTTTTTTGAGACGGAGTCTCACTCTGTTGCCCAGGCTGGAGTGCAGTGGCTGGATCGCAGCTCACTGCAAGCTCCGCCTCCCGGGTTCACGCCATTTTCCTGCCTCAGCCTCCCGTGTAGCTGGGACTACAGGCACCCGCCACCATGCCCGGCTACTTTTTTTATTTTTTTATTTTTTAGTAGAGACGGGGTTTCACTGTGTTAGCCAGGATGGTCTCGATCTCCTGAGCTCGTGATCCCCCCGTCTCGGCCTCCCAAAGTGCTGGGATTACAGGCTTGAGCCACCACGCCCGGCCGGGACATCTTTCATATGTTCATTTCTCCTTTAGATAATTCTCATTTTCCAAACTCTAATTGCCTGATACCTGGATGAGTCTCTAGCTATGCTTCTTATCCCTGCAATGGAAATTAAACTTTTTATTAAAGGCCTTTGTATAACATATCAACTCTACCTGTATTTCCTTTTTTATCTTGCAGTACTGCCCTGGTGACCTCAGCTCCAGCTACACTATTGTTTTTACCTTTCCCATGGTTGCCTTCTGCGCACATGCTCTGTGGTTGGCCCCCATTGCTGACTGCTGATTGAAGGTGATGTGTATTCATCCTCTAGACAGTCTGTGCTTTTGCTGTCTTTGGAACTTCCAGTTCCACCCCCATTAGTTCTTTCCTGACCACTCCATCTTGCCTTATTTCTCACTCTTTCCTTTTGACTGGAAGAGTACTTGTCTTTTTTAACATCTCTTCTTGAACTCTGTTTTGATTTCACTTATATTGATTTTTAATGTATAACATGCTGGTGTTCCATTTCCTCAGTTAGATCAGAAGCTCCCTAAAGACAGGGCTCCATTGGTGTTAAACTGCCATCTTCAAGATCTGGGAGTTGATTTCTCTTTTTCTACCCCTACAACAAGGCACTCCTCTGCACCCAATCGGAACTCAGTGTCTGTGGTCAAGTAAATGCATGAAGGAAATTAGAACCCATGGTGGGTATGTTTATTTAAATGTGTAAACCAAGAATGCCTTATGGTGTGTATGCCAGAGGTGAAGTTCTCATCTGTAATTACCAATGAAAAAAGCACCTTGTATTTACAGTTGAGTTTGGCACCAAATCAGCACTGGTCTTTCCTTCTGTGGTACAAATGTTGTAAAACTCTGAATGCTGCGTTTCCATAAAAGGAGCATGCATTTCTCTGGAGGTGGTGATTAATGTTGGATGCCTTTAGGCGGTGCCATCCTACTCATGAGGGAAGCAGCGCTGTTCTAGGCTCAGCTGTGAATTGGTTTGCCTTTCCTCCTTTCCCAACTCTGCCACCTGGAAAACAAAACAAAAGCAACAACAACAAAAAACCCCTGCCTGCTGGCACCCTGTTAGAATAAAAAGATTAGAACACTTGGTATCTGTTCACTCACTCAGGTGAAGTTTGAGATGTCCTACTGGGCTTTTTGTCTATAAACCCTTGAAAATCTCGTTGAATAGGTGTTATGGAAACATGAGAAATACATGTTTATCATCATTTGTTTGTTTATTTACCTACCTATCAAATTAGAAAAGTGCCAGGCATTTATCTCAGTGTTTTGCAAATATTAACTAGTTTAATATAAATTTCATAACCACCCTGAGAATTGAGTGGTATACTTTCATTATCCCACTTCACAGGTAAGGAATCTGGGCACAGAGCTGTGATGGTGCTTGTTAATAGTCACATGCAATCTTTTTCCTATTTCTTGGCTTCCAATAATTACTCAGGTAACTAAATGTCTATTATTCCCAGTTAGATGTCTAGTTCTATGGCTTTTATTTCTATAAATCATTCTGGTTTCTTTTTATGACCATGGCTGTACTTGTATTTCCCTCTGAAATTGGCAGAAGATGAGTGTGTGTGTGTCAGCATTTTTAACACCCACTAAAAAGAAATCTCCTACAGCGCTTTACAGTTTATAATTGCTTTTTCAGATATTATCTTCCTTAGTCCAGCAATGCTGGTAAGAAGAGTTATTATTTATTTCCATTTAACAAATGAAGTAAGTGGCTTAGAGAGGTTAAGAGACTGAACATATCCTAATGTGATTAGTACATTGGAATTTGAACCCAAGTCCTCTTAATCCTTTGCTCTTCCAAGCTGTTATGCTGCTTGTAAGTTGGGAAATCCTATAGTCTGTTTTTCTTGAGATTCTTTGTTTTCCTAACGTCTGTCAAAATGATGTATTTTTTTTAAACTTATATCCCAAGCCTGTATGGTAGAAGATGTGAAAGTAGGGGGGTTGATAATGCAGTTTTTTTGAAAGAGAGGAGATTATCAGATGCCACAAGAAATTTTTTTTTTTTCTGTTTTTCTTTGACAGCAAAAGAGTAAAAATTTTGGAGCGTTTTTCTTGGTATTTTTGGAGTCCAGGGGAATAAGTACATAATGGTAATAATTAAATACAGTTTCCAGTAAGAGAGTGTTCTCAGTTTTAGCTGCACAGGCTTAGAAAGTTGGGTGAGAGAAGGCTTTGAGGAGAGATTAGAAGTTGGAGAGCCCATTTGTCGTGCCAGCATACAAAAATGTCCGCAGATGATGACTACTTGCACCTCCAGAGCTAGTCTCCTCTAGGCAAAATCAACAGTCAGCAGTGCAGGAGAATGAATGAGTCAGAGCTCTGGGTCCAGAGCCGGTTTTACCTCTTAGCTTTGTGATCTTGCATAAATTATCCAAAGGCTCTGGACTACAGTTTAGTTCAATGTAGCAAGCTTTTATCAAACAGCTATGTGCCAGGTACTGTGGTAGGTGCTCTGGAGAGAAGTACAAATTAGATAAGGCTTCTGCTGTTGGATAGTTCTCATACCAGCTGGGGAGACTGACAGGAAACACAGCGATGGTTCCTGCTGTGTTAGAGATATGCTCAGAGGGCTGATTAGGGAGGGGGAGGCAAAGCACATCAATCAGGGAATTCTACTAAGGTGCTGATTCAAGGTCAGCTTCCCTCCTCCTGACCCCTGTACTTAGCATGTAGAGGGGACTGTAGGGAATGCAGTGAAAGTGAATGGTGACAAAAAAATGAAAAAGAGCCTCAAGGCAGGAGCCATGGTTTTCTCCTCTGGGGTGGGAGTTGTCTTCATTCTGGGAATACTGTGGTGGGGCCACTCATCTTCCTTTGCTCCCATCTCTGCCCCCAAGCACCATGTCTTTTTCCTAGCACAAGGCTAATCTCATAGATTTGTAAGAGTCCTATGTAGCTGTCTTTATATTTGGCACTAGCCTAAGTACCCCTTGTGAATGGGGTTGGTTGCATCTTTGTGTTCTCAATGTCAGCACCATGCCTGGCACAGAATTGGTGGTTTAAAAATTCTGTTGAATGCATGGATGGATGGGGATTGCTGGAAGCACAGCCTGGAAGGAGCAGAGGAAGGAGAGATTGAAAGGAGAAGAGTGAGATGTCCCTGGGCAATGGCTGATGAAATTTAACCCAGGCAGGGAGGGGCTTGGGCTGAAAGCCTTATTAAAAAGCTGCCATCTGCAAAGCAAGAATTTAACTCCTTGGTTTCACAAGAAAGGAGTAAATGTAACCTAGAAATTGGGGCTGGATTTGAAAATTAGCCCCAATTCTGCAATTTTCACCACAGTAAAAGCTTCTCCAGTTATACACGGTGATTGGTCTTGATGGGCTATTGTGGACAGAGGAGGGCGCTAGGTTTGGGTGGAGAGCGCCACAGCTCAGACTAAAAATCCGCTTTTCTCTCTGCATGAGCCTGGCTGCAGATGTAGAAACTAGAACTAACAGCAGTTTTACCTCACCTTAAAGAAAAGTAGTAAATTATTGGAGACTTTAATTAATTGCTGTGATCTGTTGAGTACTTACTACAGGCTAAGGGCTGTAGGGAACACTTTAATTCACTGAATAATGTCAGTAACTCTGTGAAATAGATACTAGTATGCCTGTTTTGCAGATGCGCAAACTGAAGCTCAAAGGGGTCAGTATTTCACAGATAGTGCAATACTTAGTTGGAGCCTTGGTTTGAACCTGAGCATGTCTACTTCCAAAGCCTATACTCTTGGGTGGATTTTCAGTGATGCCAGAAGATGGTTGGACTTTCCTGAAGATGTTTATATGCATTGTTGCCACAGAGTCAAACCAAGAATTGTATTGTTGTATTTATTTCATTCAGAATCATAACATGCTTAATGCAGATGATGCCTCAGATTATGAAGGTGGCTTGCCCACAGGCTGTATTGATTGGTGATTCTTAAGAGTGCAAAAAATGGAAACCACTTGATTTTGTTCTGGGGAGGCAGAATGGGGAGGCAGAATGTATCACTCAATAGCTTGGTTGAGTTTGGCTTAATGTAGATATGTTTAATGTAACTTGAAATTAGGCTGAGGGCTGAAAGGGCACTTTCAGGTCACTGTGGAGTGAGACAGAGCCCTCACTCGACTTTTGGGTCACTTGAGGTGGTTATGCGAAGCCCTGTTCACTTTTCACACTTGAGTTTAAATATTTGTGAGGGGAATATAGATCTTTGGTTTGAACTAGATATAACTCAAAGGTTACCCATTCAGAACAGAGCATTTCAGCCTCAGACCACCAGCTTAGCCTCTAAGATGAGACCACATCTGAACCAGCTAAGTCAGCCTGGGATGAGATTGGAGGAGAAAAATTCATGTGATAAGTCAGATCACAATTAACTTTTTTGTTATTATTTTTTGAGTGACCACAATGTGTGGGACTTGGAAATATGGAATAATGATGAGTTTTATTATTTCTTTTGAGAAAAATCCAGTCACATTTTTTTCTTAACCTGAGGAAGATGAATCCTGAAGAAGGGGAGATTTATCTCTGCCCTTTGAACTTAAAGCCCGTAAAGTAAAATATATAGTTTAAAACAATCACATGTTACCCCCACCCCACTGCCGCCTGAGCCTTCACAGATAGTGTTTTGTCTCCAGACGGGGATGAAGACGCTATTTAGGAAAGTGCCTGGCTGGTGGTGTGGGGCCTTGCTTCCTGGAATCTGCATTCCCCTTGCCAGTTGCTTCCTTCCCTGAGAGGTACTGGTGGCCAGGTGTTACGAATCCAGGTCAAGATGAAGAAAACGCACTTTTGTCATTTCTTCAGGCATGCAGCCGACCTGACCGGGTCTCAGGTATGCCAGATATGAGCGATGTGCCGATTGCGCAAGGCTGGAAGCATTGCTCACTCGGAGATACCGAGGCCTGCCTGCCCCGAGCCCTTTGTTCTCCTGGTTGAAAGCAGTTAATTAGCAACTGTCTCCATAGCAACACCCTCACAGTCCAAAAACATTGTCTAGTTTTTCAGTTTAGCTTATCACACTGTTTACCTGAAGGGCTTTTCACTGCTCTGAGTCTCATTTGAGTTGGCGGCATGCCTGTTGGGGAAGTGAATTGTCAAGAGAGAAAAAAACACCATGGTAGCAAGAAGCCGAGGAGACTTCTTCCTACCCAGCCTGACCCAGGTGCTGGATTCTGGGAAAACAGAAGTTGCGCCTGCCTAACATTTTCACCTGTATTTTTTTTTTTTTTGCTATAAAACTGCTGTTCTCTCCACCGAGCCCTGAATTGTGAGGATTTTCCCCCCTTTCCCGGAGAGGCTTTCTAAGCTTTTTAGTATTCCCTGTTTATAGTACATTTCCATGATTAGTCATCTCAAAACCCCAAGTGTTCTCAGCCCCTGTACATTCGGAAATTTTGCTTCCCTGAGGGTCTTGGCATTTCTGAGGCCCTTGGGTGAAGGATTATGAGTCTGAATGTGAATTAGTCAGAGCAGCTTTGTCTTTAGGTGTAACAAGGAAGAGCTTCTCTTTCTTGGTTTAAGTTCATGGTTTGTGAGAAAAAGGCAACTTCAGGTGGCTTGTTGGTAAAATAGGAAGGGAAACTATAGCTTTTTTCTAGGCCACACAATGAAGATAATTTTCATAGCTTTCATTGATTGAGTGCCGGCTGTGTGGCTCTCCGTGCTAGCTGTGTGGCCCTCTGTGCTGGGACGCTTAGGATCTTTTATCTCACATCTGCAATGGGAAGACGGGAGGCAGATGGGAAAGAAGACTGCATTTCCTGAATGCCTACCACGTTTCAGTCGTTTCAGTCGCTGAGCCAGACTTTCATAAAATAAGGTCTCCTGTATCCTTCACAGCAAACCTGCTAACGAGGCCCTATTACATATTTTAAAAATGGGAAACTGGGGTTCCATGGAGTCGTTGCCTGCCCAAGGTTGTGGAATTCTAATCTAGACCTGTTGGTTTACAGGGCACCAACACTTGTCTTGGAGCAGCGCTATGGATTTCGTGGTGGAGTTAGGTGGTATGTATCACAGAATGCAGGGCTCTGGGAGACTTTTGCCAAGGGGGTTAGTTAGAATTTGGTGGTGTACATGTGTAATCAAATCCCTAAGTATGTCTCAGGAAATCATGAAGCTTAGGTCCAGTGATAAAATAGTAGAATTTAATTTTGAGGCGTGTGTGCCAGAGCTTATATACCCAAACAAATGTATTTCTCTTTGAAGTATTAACTTGGAAAGACTGTGCCTTGTGATGTTTCCATTCTTCAGACCTTTTAAAGGAAACTTTATGGGGGAAAGTGTTTTCCCAGCTTGCAAAATACAGCTTTGAATGCATTCAGCAGACCATTCTTGAGCATTTAACTCCCCTTAATATGGGCGGAGAAGTATGGCTTTTCCCTAGTGGTGATCACTTGGACCTAGCATGGGTTCACCAAGAACAAGTCACCCCAGGCTAGCTTCTTTTCTTTCTTTGAAAACCTTATTAAGCAGAAAACTATAGTTGATATAATGCATAAATGAGAGCTTTGATCTGCTTTTTAATTTTATCTACTTTGTCAAAAACAGAGACATAGTCTGAGCTGAATGCAAGAACTGTGGTCTGAACTGCACCTTAGTTAATACCTAAGGGTGACAAACAGGTGGTGTAATGGGAGATCAGTACTATGTGATTTTTGTTGACTGTGCGATCACACTAAGTTCGTGATGTGGCTTCTGCAGAAGCGAGTGTTACCTCGGGCTGTGCAGATAGAGGAGGATGCATACCATATTAGAACACACTTGGAGACAGGGGTTCTGTTTTCCTTTCTTTGCTTCCTCACTCTCTCCACTATACTGTATGCCAGGTACCTTTCTATGTGTTGGGATGCAAAGGTGGACAAAAGAAAGAGAGAACGTAAAAACTAGGGTTTCTTCAGAAATCTCGTATCACCCAGATGATAAAGCGAAGAAACTGCATGTCACACAAAATCGTTCAAAGGATGGAGTGGGTGTGGGGGTGGTAGTATTTGCCCTGACTTAGAAAAGACTCTGCAAAGGCATGAGTGGTTTTAAAATATCCGAAAGATGCTCCTGGGTGAAGAAGCAGCACGTTTGTCTGGTAGACTGTAGTTATAATCTTAAAAGTCAGTCACATTTTGGCTCAATTATAAAAAAAGATATTCTTAACAGTCCTGCAGAGGTGGATTGGGCTTCTGCTTTAGGATATGGCGAGAAGTATTGAAGCAGGGATCAAAAGACCATTTGGTGGCTTACTGTGAAGGTCAGCAATATAATGAATCTCCTTTAAAATTTCCAGTCATAAAAATTGTATAAGTGAGCAGGCATGCCGTCTGCCTGTAAGATACGTGCTAGTAATGAAGGAAGATGTATATCACAATTAACATTCCTACTTTATATATTTTTTTATCTCTTTTGGGGGCAGCTAAATATGATCAATTTAGAGATGTTAGAACATTTGTAACTATAGTTTGTGAGATGGGCAGTTTTAACCACAGGAAGTCTTCAGAATCACAGCACAGGTTCAATTCACTATGGACATATCCTAGCCAGCATTAAAGCAATATTATTATAAAAATGATCTCTGATGTAGAACCACTAAAATTAGGGCCTTAGGTCTACCCATATTGAGTTTGCCCTTTTTATTTGCAAAATGCTTGATCCCAGATTGCTATGAGTGATAGATATAATAGTGACCTTTTTGCTTTTGATAGTTAGGCATCATAGTTTGAAGGCAACCCATGGAGTTTTAGAAATTGTGTCTATGTCTACAGAATCATGTGTGTGATTAGATAAAGATTAGTAGGTACAGAAACTAGTTGAAGCATTGATTGATACACCTTGTACCTTCCAAAGAATTGATCTATTTAAATCAAGTTAGTTTTACAGCTCCGTTTGTTGCTTCTCTAGATTATTAGGTGGTTTTATGATGTTTCTTTTATTTTTTTCACTAGGAATTTTGCTGAGTACTTTTAATGCCTGAATTGACAGACTGGTTTATCAGTGTTGGGGGTCTGTGTGATCTTCTCATTAGTCCATTTACAATGGCAGCACTTTCATGTTTGAATGTAGACAAACCTGTCCCTAATATTTATGGAGCCTGAGGCAAAGAGTGTCAGTGGAAGCTCATGTACTGTATGTTGAAATATTTAAAGGTTATAATTCGAGTTAATACACTGTTAAATAAAATTTTCTCACTTCCTACTTTGACAAATTTAGTTGCATAATAACTTGGAACCCACGTTCAAATTTAGAGGCCTGTCCCCTTCTCTTCCCACTCCAGCTGCATCTTGTAACATGTTCATATGGATGCTGTAGATTGTACAAGCAAACCCTCTTTTCCTTCCTCCTGCTAACATAACAGCTGCTCCTGGGCCACTCCTTGCACTGAAGCATACTCACACCAGTGGCACAATCTGCCCTTTTGACAACAGACTCAGGGAAGTGGCCTGCACAGACCTTGGAAGTAGAAAGGGGTTCTTGGACTGAGAATTCTGGAGTCTCGGGTCCTTGGTCGATGGTCTAAAAGTTGAGGGTGTTAGGTGAAGTGTCCTCTTGATCCTCAAAGGCTTCTCGCCCTGGGAATGGTGGGGGGGGGGGGGGGGGGGGGGGGGAAGAGGAGGAGGAGGAGACCCTCTAAAGTGTAGGGCCCAAGTTGAGCCCTCTGTACAGAATATGGATAAAAGAATGACTAACTTCCAACAGCCTTTCATACTTCAGAGCTTGAAGCTGAGTAGTTTCAACCAAGTAGTTGGGTTGGCCTAAATGCTTTGCCATTTAGCCTCATAAATTATCTAAACATCAACATAGTCTGAGAGTTGAGTAAAAAATAAGTGAAGTAGTTGATCATTGTCAGATCAGGTTTGAATTCTCTCATATTTGAAATCCCTGCAACTGTGAAATTGCCTGTAGGAATTGCAGTTGTGCTAAACAATCAAACGAATTGGTAGGTTGGCTCCCAAAGGCAAAATCTTGAGGCTGTTTGGGGGAAAAAAATTACAAAATGTAGCTAGTAATAAGTGGGTTGCAATAAGAATCATATGTAATACAATTTTCTGGGGAAGCAAATCGCATTGCACTTTGTTTTATTTTAAAAAATGATGTGAAAATACAGAGCATCACAGCACAGACGTATTTTACACCAGTTTTCACAATAAAATCCCCAAATGTGAAAGCTCTCCCTTTTTGCAAAGGCATTTGGAAGCAATAATGTTTGTGTGCATAGTTGAGTTGATCAGAGTATACTGATTTTTTATCCCGTGAGGTTTTCAAGGAAAGTGCAGCTGGTCAACCTTTAGTGTTTTCTTTGCCACCGGATATAGTTCTGTTTCAAATACAGTATTTTGGGAAATGAATTCTCCGTAGGATACCTTAAAATGTCTTTGTGTTGTAACGCAGGGTAGGAAGCAGTATGTTTAATAGGTTAGTGTGGATATGTGGGTCCTGAAATCACAGTCCTGCTTTTTGCTCCTGGCTCTGCCACTTCTGGTTGCTTGCGTAACCTTGAGCAAATTACTTAACCTTCTCTAAGTTTCAGTTTTCTCATCAGTAAAGTGGGTTGAATAATAGTGCCTTTGTTAAAAGGTAGGTGTGAGGATTGAAAAATATAGGTGAAGGGCTTAGCACATAGTTAACATTCAATAAGTGCAAACTATTAATTACTATTAGCTCACTTGTGTAAGGAAGGCCTATGGGTTTATAGAAAGGTAACATTTTGTGGTAAGAGAACCTCTCCACGGGAACCTCTGTAAACTCCAGAGGGCTGCATGGAAAATTCCACTGTGGATGATGGCCTTCTCCTGGAGTTTACCTATTAAGGTGAAGTAGGTCGTGCTTTGAAGTGCTTGGCAGTGGCCAGACCTGGGCAGGTACTGAGAGTTGCACTGGGCCCTGTGGTTGCTGTGTCCCCGCCTTCCGTCCTAGGTAGCAGATGGTAGTCCTTACTCATCTCTGAAGAGTCCTAAGTCGCCCGAGTCCTCGATGTGACTCGTTGCTTATCCACAAAGTGTTTTTGAAGGATATGGTTTTTCTTCTTTGGGTATAAAACATAAGAGGATGAAGGAAAAATGAGAAGTTTTGTTTCTAAATGAATATAGTACACAGCCTCAGAAAATATGGGGAAAAGATGAGAAGGAAAATTATTTTTATTTCTAAATGCACTATTCATTTCACTTTCCGAGTAACTTGTGGCTATCATTATTTTTAGTGATTTATGCTTAACTAGTCTTCCTTGGGAATAATCAAATACTGGCTTCAAATACAGACAGGGAAATTACAGGTCATAGTAGGCTCATAAAATAATGCTTAGAATGAACTTGGGATGGGACATGGAACAGGGCAGCAGACTTTCCACCAGGCGCCATTCCTGTGTTCTCAGCTCTACCCTCGCGCCTTCTCCATTGGGGACCCAGATGCACCACCATGATGTAAGGGTCTGACCAACTACTTAGTTTCTGGCAGCCCAGAGTGAAAGCCCTTCTCTGTGCCTTCCTCTTCCCTAAGTCTCAGTTTTTTTTTGTTTTTTGTTTTTTTCCCTTGCAAAAATTGATACAATAATGTCCAGCGTGCAGAGGGTCTCTGAGAATGAAATCAGAGGCACCTAGCAACTGCCTGGACAGTGCCAGCACTCCACCTGCCTCCCCTCCCCACTGCCCTCTATTTGTGGATAGGTGGATGATTTTGCTAGTCACCAAGCCTGTCTTCTTTGAGACGGTAGGGAAAAAGCAACCAGTATGATTCACAGAATTTCCTGAATAGGCACAGCTGCAATTTCTCTGCCTTTACTCATCACCATAAATATAATTTAAAGTTGTCAGTTATGTTTTCTTTCTCATTTTTGGTGTTGAAAACAACCTTTGAGTTTCAGTTTTCTTGTCTGTAAAATGGGGAGAAGAACAGCTCCCATTCCATAAGGTGGTAATGAGATTGTGAGAATATAGGTGACAGGCTGCATAATTCTCACAAATGCAGTTGGAATCTCTAGAAGGGGAGAAGGGGAACTGTGAAATCCTGTTTCGAATTGTGAATTTTCATCCTGAGCCTGTGTTAAGGAAAGGAATGAGGCCCATCCCAAAGTAGAAACCAAAAATATTCTTTCTGAATATGGCACAAGCACTGGTTTTCTTTTATAATGAGTGTGGTCATTATTAGAGTTAAGCCTTTCCCTGCATGGCAAGTGTGAACATGTCTGCAGACCCCGAGGACACCAGAGCGGCAGGCTTTGAAGGGAGAGCAGTGGACAGTGACGGGCCTCTCACGGTCTAGCTCTGACCCCACTAGATCCCGTACATCAGCTTCCTGGTTCTTGTTCCTGGTGAATTCCTGACCATTCGTTTTACACAGTAATAGAGCCTTTATTTCCACTCCATATGGAGGCATATTACATTTGAAAGATTCAAACCCATTGCTGTCCCCATTGACAGGGAGCATGTTAAGGGCAAGGTGCCGCATTTCACTCATTGCTGGGCCCCCGTTTCTGAATCTGGACTTGTATCTTGTAGACATTCAAGAAATACCAGTTGGAAGACTGTCACTGATGTAATTGATGTTTCTGTATGCACACTGCCAGATCAAAGACCATGCTTTTTGGTCTAGCCATAGGAACTCGCCACCCCTGAGACATAGCCAGGACATGGGGCCCAGCCTTTCTTCACCTCCCTGGTAGTGTCCTTTTTAGAGAGAGGCATAAAATGACAGTGCTGCCCCTCAAATCTAAAGGAGGGGGCAAAACGCAGCATCCTGTACTTCACCACTGGGTGCTGGCTGGGCCACTGTTAAGGTCTGTGGAGACTTCTGTTTGCAGGAGAGGTTGATGAAAACCCTTGGCTTTAGCTCCGGCCAGAGGATCCAGGCTTTACCTTGCACACTCCAAGCGTTGTGCCTGGCAAGTCTGCCACATGGTTATGGAAATGTTCCTGAGGCATGAAGGAGGCTTTTCTGGACCAACCGATGGGGGAGTGGGTGAGGAGGTGTGGAGGAGGAAAGAAAGAAAACTCTTTCCCCATTCTTTTTTTTTTTTTGAGATGGAGCCTTGCTTTGTTGCCCAGGCTGGAGTGCAGTTGTGCAATCTCGGCTCACTGCAAGCTCCGCCTCCTGGGTTCAAGCAGTTCTCCTGACTCAGCCTCCTGAGTAGTTGGAACTACAGGTGTGCACCACCACGCCTGGCTAATTTTTGTAGTTTTAGTAGAGGCAGGGTTTCACCATGTTGGTCAGGCTGGTCTCGAACTCTTGACCTGTTGATTCACCCACCTCGGCCTCCCAAAGTGCTGGGATTACAGGCTTGAGCCACTGTGCCCAGCCTCTTTCTCCATTCTTAACTACCTAGTAACAGGTCTGAGCTGTTTTAGGTGTAAGGGAGCTTGGGAAGTTGGGAAGTGTCCAGATGTATGGACGCCAGAGCGTTTTCTCCATGGGGGTCTAAGCCTGGGAAAATGGCCCGATTCTACTCAGAGACATTCTTCCATTTTCTTAAACTAGAGGTGTGCTGGGAGAACTCTGGGCTCCTTGCCCACAGGACAGCCAAGAAGCTTTTTTCTTCCCCTCTCTTGCTGAGCTACGTTCTCCCTCTGAACTTCCCACCTTAGTCTTCAGAGTGTCGATTTAGACTTGGGATTTCTAGTGACTTGAAGGTTCTGGTCTTTCTGCTATGATTGGGAGCAGTGCTGCACCTCTGGGTCTGGCAGGGTCCCCAGTGGTGTGATGCTGCCCAGCACTAGGTCTTTCATGCTGATGAGCACGGTGGCTGATGTCATTTTGGGGGAGCTCCTTCTGTGGCCATAGAGGTCTTGGTCTTTAATGCTGTATCTCCTCCTCCCTGGCCCTGAGATAAATTCCTTTGGGCTGCTGACTCTTCTTCCTTTAGTGGCTGCTGGCAGTTAATAGTCCTTTTCCTAGGCTGGTGAGATGGTTGCTTTCATCTCAGCCTATGAGACTGGGAGCCATTTGGATGGAGGTGGCCAGAAGCTACTTGAATGCTCCACAGCTATAGAGGATATTCAGCATCCATTCTGTTTTTCTTACCAAATGCATAGAGGCCAGCCCTCTCACTAGCTCACTGTATGATTCAGGTGGGATTGACGTCACTGGCAATTCTGGAAGTAGACCGTGATTGACATAAGCCTAAAACAGCTATGTCCTGGTGACTGATTGAGGGATGGTGCCTGACCAGTTGGAGCCAGGGAGATAGAGGAGGTATCTTTCTGGGGCTGCTGGGAAAGTAAAGCTTTCTTTCACTGAAGCTTTCAGAAGAGAATCACACATCCTGTGGACGGTGTAGTGCGAGGACATGAGTTCTGTATGGTAGCAGTTTTCTTTCATAAGAATCCCATACATGTGCAGGACTGGTCACTGGTTGGAACCACTGAGTAACCTACTGGGAGGCAGATTGGTAATGATGACCTCTGAGCTGTTGGAACAAGACTTCTTAGTTAAATAAGCCACTAAGCCCCCTCCATTGCTTAAAAGCCAGTTTGATCATTGTTTCTTGGAACATAGTGACCTGATATGCAGACCTTGTGAATTTGTTGAGGACTTTTCCTGCAAGGTCTTCTCCAAGGCCCATATGAGGGCTTGGCGTCAGCATCTGGGGAGCCAGGGATCCTCATGCTAAGGCAGAACAAAAACAAGAGTCAGGGCTGGAGAGGGGAGTCTGTGGTCTCTGGGGCAAGGCAGCTTGAGGTGGGACCCAGAAGTCCAGGGAATCAGAGAGGAACAGTGGGTTGGAGTAGATCTATGGGTTGGAATAGGTCTGTGAGAGGTCTTAGGGGAGTGGCCTTGCCCACAGTGGAGTGGCCCCGAATCCACTGGGGATCCCAGGGTGGAGGTGCAGGCCTTTGGTTATCATAGACTGTATGTGTGTATCTGGGTAGGATGGGGGTAGGGTTGTGTGTCCAAGTTCTATCATGTCTGGGATGGTGTTGTAGATCGAACTTCTCCCAAACAGGCTCAGCTACACCAGTAGGACATAGTCTCTTCCTATTTTGCTTTATGATGTTCCTGTCTCTTATGCTGAAAAGAGCCCCTGAAAGCCACTGTTTAGTTGCCTATACTGACACACACCTACGACTGGATGGATCATCTCACACAGTGTTACCATCTCACACCATCTGTAGCTAACCTCAGGGCCGGGGTGGAGCTCAGAAACACTGTCTTTATGATATACATGGGCTTTTGAGCTCGTGGCTTGTGGTTGTGGACTGAGAAAATTGCTTTCTGGGTTTATAAGAGATGATAGGGGGAAATGACCCTCTTGCCACCACTTATTCAGTGATAGCTTCCTGGGGTGATGCTTGGAGATGGATGTGACTGAAAGGATTTCAGGAGTTCATTGGAAGAGTACATCATAGCATGCATGACTGATCCCTGTGTGGTATTATCATTATTAGAATCCCAAAAAGGTGATGGTTAAAAGAGTAGTTAACTATTTGCTAGTCACTGGAGAGATGGAAACACTGAACATGTTTGTCCTTATCCTGCAAGAGCTCAGAGCCTAAAATGGACAACAGATATGTAATAAATATCATAGGGAATGGTAGAGGGACAGATTCACACTGACACAAATTTTTAAAAAATAAATATTTAAAAGTAAAACTTTTCCCCCCAGAATATTACTGGTATTCATCTTCTTCCAAATAGAGTAATATAAAACCTATGAAATTTATCAAGAGAAGACTTAATACAGGAGTTGCTGGAAGCCCATAGATTTTCCTCAAATCCCTCTTGGTATGTGTGAATCCACTACATCCAGAATCAGGCCATGCATCTTCACCGAATCATTCCTTTTGGGGAAGTTGTGGCTCAGTGCTCTTCTGGGTTCAGGAACACTGAGCCAGAGTGAATCACCCCTAATGGTCCTCTCTGCAGCCAATGAGATTTCTAATATAGCAAGAAGTCAATAGAACAATACCTTTCTAAGGTACTAGCTAGACTGTTAAGAGAGCTGATGTGGTAGCAGCCTCCTGGCACAAAGGCGAGGGACTGTGGTTAGTGACTGTAGTGTCTGTCTGAGCAGGGAGAGTGTCTGTGAGCTGAGTAGCTGGTGTCCAGATACTCCTAGTGAACTTTTATCAGTGAGCAGATGTAGCCCGGGAGGGCAAGCCAGACAGTCCAGCCGGCTTGGAGCTGGAAGGAAGGAGTTCAGTCTTAGGTCAGGATACTGTGCTGAGAGTGGTGGAGCTGTAGAGGCAGGTGGGCAAACTGGGGGCTCCCTGGGAGCCCTGGAAGTAGATTCCACCACTTTGGATACTTGGGAATTGGTGGTGGAAGGATGCCAGGCAAGGTGTTTGGGTTTCTTTTCTCTGTGAAGTTACGGCAGTGCCATCTTCCAATCAGCCATCAAGAGAGCCACCTTTAAGAGCGCCTCAAGTGAGCCAAATTAGGGGATCACCAGGACAGAAAAGCGCCGAGGTGGGATGCGCACCATGGATCATCTTCTGCCCTTCTGGCAGTCTTTGTGGGCTGGACATCCCAAATGTGGGCCTGGGAAAATAACATTTCCCATACTTTGTGTGTGTATGTTTCGTTTTTTACAGTCGTGCTTTTGATGAGCAGTGTAACATCAAAGGCAAGAACTGTGATTTCCATTTCTGGAAATGGAAAGCCCAGAGGCTTCTCTTTGAGATAAGAGCTATGTGACTTTGTGTGAGCTACTGAATTTCTCTGAACCTCAGTGTGCACCTTCTTTGCAGGGCTGTATAAGGATTCATTGAGATGCTAACCATGACACACTTGGCTCATAGTGGGTACTTAGTCCTCGTCAGCTTTCTTGCCCGTCTGCAGGGGTGGCAATGGTGCCAGGGGGTGACGTGCTGAACTGCAAGTTCATCTGGGATCTCCTGGTTGTGTTTGGATTTAGCTGGGGTATGTCCTCTCCTCCTATACCTTGAGTCATCAGCCAAGGTGGATGAGAGAGGATGGGGTGCAGCCTGGGTCCAGCTCTCTCTTGGACATGGTTGGGAGGTGCTGACCACAAGTCTGAGGCCCTGAAAAGAAGTGCTACAAGGAGGGTGTTTCTTTCCCCATTGGTACAGCATCCAGGTTCTCGACAGCTGGACACAAACAAGCTGTTCTGGGAGCCGTGTCTTGTTCCCCTTCATCTCCTGCTTGCTGCCCGCTATGCTGACTGGTCACCAGGGCTGTTGTGTGGGGAGGAATGGAGAGTGGTCTCACTGCAAGTGGATGTCATTGTTTGCTCTCTCGAAGGAGGATGTCAGACTGAGGCCAGAGACCACACTCAGGGGGCCAGGGTGCCCGGGGAGTGCATGCGAGCCTCTGTCCTCAGTGATGGAGTCCTGGGCTACTGGGGCTGTGGCTGGGTGCTGCTTCCACTCTGGCTCTTGACAACGGAGTTTGTTCCCTTCGAAACAAGGTTGTAGGAACCAGAGTGTGTGAGGGACCTTTGGCAGTGCTGAAGGAGGGGCAGCTGGAATCTTTGACCCCCTCAGGCCCCCGCTGGCCTGACTAGAGAGCTCTGCCTGCAAGGGGACCTCTATTGCTGGGCAAGGGAAGGCACCTTTGGCTTTAGGAAGCCTGAGGGTCTTGTCCCTGTCCTGGCTGCGAGGGCTCTGCCTAGTGCCATGGAGGGAAAGACGGGATTGGAAGGGATTCAGAAACCGAATACATGAAGAGCGTGACAGCACTTGAGAGTCTTTGCGCATGTCATCTCATTTAATCCCCTAACAGCAGCAAGGGTAAGAGGCTTAGACATGTTAGGAAGCTTGTCACACGGTAACTGAGAGAACCAGGAATTCTGATCTCAAGTGTAGCCACCCTTGACCATCCCAGAGCTGTGTGTGTGTGTGTGTGTGTGTGTGTGTGTGTGTGTGTGTGTGCGTGCGCGCGCGCGTCCCAGAGCGCATGCACCCTTCAGTGAATGCTGCCTCCACGTGGGCAAGGCATATGCGTTTTTCTTTCATTATTCTCAGAAACAGGCATCCAGTGCAGAACCGGCCTGTAATGGTTGCTGACTAAGTGCTTAATGGAGATGTTGCTGCTGATAAGCCTCAGTTGAAAAGGGAAAGACGCAGGCAAACTGGCCAACATCAAAGCTGGGTTTTGTTTATAGATAAGGGTAGGTTTCATTCTGTGGGCTCCAGAGCCCCTGTCCCTAAATCCCAGAGGGGGGCAGTTTTAAACAGAAACTGTGTTTATCTCCCCCAGTGGGCTAGAAGACAGGCCTGCTGGGACTCAGAAGCTTCCCTCCTTCCCATCCTCCCTTCCTTCCTTTTCCCTCTTCTTCTTCCCTCCCTCCCTTCCCAGATAGCTAGCCACTGCCCTCATTTATAATATAACATAAATAATGCTCTGCTTGCCCCAACTGTTTCTGTTTGGTTTTTGTTCTTCACATATTGTATTCGTAATTGTGGGATATTTAAAGTAATTTGGAAAATATGAATATTAAGTAGAGGAATCTGGAGAAGAGTTCACAGAACTGTAATGGACCCAAGCTGCAAAAATGCAAAACACAGTGTGTAACCATGTGTGTGTGGACCTTCCGTCTTAGTTAAAACTGGACATGACATGATGGCATGCCCCTGGTAACAGGTGTTTCAACTAGATGTAACCAAGTAATAAGTAGCTTCAATGATTGGGTGATGACGATTGGACTAAATTGTAATCTGGGCAGAAGTATAGAAATTCAGCAATTTTAAGGGCATTTGTGATACATGTGTATGTGTTACTGATGTGTTCTTCAGGACATAGATGGGGCCAAAGGACACATTTTCTGTGTTTTCAGCACTGGGATGCATGAGAGAGCGGTTGTCGGCCACACCAACACATGCAAGCTGTTGCCTGCGGTACAGATCAATGAATTCTTTACTGTTACTTCATGGCTCAGGGGAAAGGAGGAAGAGGTAGCAAGTAAAGGTCATATACATGACATAGACCTAATCCTTTTAAATTACATGTTATAGCACTTCAGGTTTTGATTTGCCCAGGACTGAGGTCCTTTTAGGTTTTCAGAAGACTGAGAATTCTTACGAACCTAGGCAGGGCCTCTGTTAAGGCTGAGCAAGCTGGGGACTGCCCTGTTCTCTCTTCTTTTTGGGCAGTCACAGAGGGGCTGATGCCAGGTGGCTTGTGAGCCTTCCCACTTTGCACTGTGCCTGCACTCGGGTGACTTTTTATCAACCCAGTACTGTTGCACCCATGTCCCACTTGAGGCTGGATGAAGTCAAGCTGCCCGCCTTGCCGCCACCCTCTTTCATTGCAGTGTCTCTGCCCATGTTCTCACTAGGCCCTCTGGAAATCCCCTGTAGGGTTTTGGAAAAGCATTCTAAGAATGGTTCTCTTGTACACGCTCTTGTTGTCAGGACACTTGAGCCAAAATTGTTGGTCATTTGCCCCCGAAGCTGCTTTTCTTCTGCACAGTCTTTTTCCAGGGAGTTTTAGGGTAGGTTCAACAGTTTAACTTACCCCGCCCCCTTTTTGGTATTTGTAGTGGTTTACACGCCCCAAGTAACTGAAAACATTTGTTGGCTTATTAAGGGCATTTCCACATTGGGGCTCTAATCCCTGGAGATCAGGAAGACGTTTTCTTTGGGTGACTTTTTTCTCCTGGTGATGCAGTGGACTGGTGCAAGGGGAGGGTGAGTTTAGTTGCTACACATAAGCCAGGTACAAGACTTCCAGAGTGAGAGGGATAATTTACACCCTATGGCTATTTATTTAGCACATCTTCTGTGCGAATCTCCAGTGCTAGGGAAAAGGATCTCAAGATGAGTAAGACCTAGTTCCTGCTCTTAAGATGCTCACGGTTTAGTGGAGGGGACAAAGTGGGACACAGGTCATGACAGCGTTACAGTGAGAATGTAGAGAACCTATAATGGGTGTACCCCTCCCTATTCCTCAAGATGCCCTTTCTGGCCACCAGGGCAGCATGGCCAGAGGCCTGCCGGTTTGGAATAGTGTTTCTTTCCATGTGTGATGCAGGGTTCCCTCAAAGCCCAGGCAAGGTTTATGCACACTGCACAATTGAAATGTGTCTCATGTTCACTTGCTGCTGGATCAGCAGAACCTCACGCGGGGCACTCGTTGGGCTCACGCTAGCTAGGAGGACTTTGTTTCTTCAGGCCTTGCGCTGCTTGGATTGAATTGGACTCTGCCATGCTGATACTATTATCTCACCCCTTCAAAACCAGAATTTATAATAAACTACTAATGTTCTTGGAATAAGGGCACTTCAGAGCATGCATAGCTTGAAATAATTCTTCTAACACCTAGAAAGTAGCCAATTTTACTTTTGAAGGAGGTGGGAATAAACATTTAGTGGTCAGCCAGAAGGAGAATAAATGGCCAGCATTTGAGATTTTCTTGTTCCCGTTTATGGAGAGAGACTGGCATGAACCTAATTCCCAACTTGTTGATCTGTTGTACCCTATTTTAATTATTTTGTCAGATGTAAACATTTTCCCTTTTTTGTGAACGGAGTGTTTACACCATCTATCACATTTAATGTATTCGGTGCCTGTGAGTGCTGACCTCTTCAAAATTGTTGACTTCATCATCCATGTGCTGTCCAGAAATGAGATCTTGATGCTCCCCAAATGAATTATGAAAAGCTTTTCATAGTAATATAATTGATCCACTGTTGGCCACACTTATGAAAAAAAATCAATGTTAACGTGTTAATATTTCATGAGTGCCCACATTGCCAGCTCCTTGCAATGGGACCAAACTATAAAGAATGAGAATTGTTTCACAATAACCCAGCACATGGACAGGGTGCCAGGAAAGGGAGTTTGGGGTTGACTTTAAAGTTTGAAGTGCAACAGGGCCATTGAAAAACAATCCTCTGAGTCATGTCAGATTGTTATAATTATTTAATACCCACAATGCAGCTTTGTCCCCACGGATTTATACTGGAGAGGTTTCTTACCCACACATTGTGGTTATTAGCTGCAAAGAAAGCAGCGTTTGTTTATAATGACATGGGGTATATCTGGATGGCAAAGAAAACACTGCAGATTCTGTCTTCTTAGGAAGGAGGCAGGAATTTGGCAGACAACCTATAGGAAATTGGGAGACATGCTCTCATTATTTTTCATATATGTGGGTGGTTGCAGCCAATAGCCATTAGACACCTTTTATTTTTTACCTTTGTCCCAAACTCTTGAGAGAATGAAACTGCATGCTTGCTTTTCATCTATATGACGTTATACAGCTGGTATGCCCAGAGTGTACCTTGACTTAATCTTTTTAATGTGTCTCTCAAAATCCCTTTCTCTAGGCTCTACATCCTGCCTCCATGAAATTTGGTGTCACCAACATTGTCTTACAGAACCACTGTTACTATTTTTATAAAGAGTTTATAAATATGTTTTGAACAGTTCTCATGTGGCCAGATCTCATCAAGGGATTTTTTTCAGGGTCGAAAAATAAAGTTGAGGCCAGATCTCATCAAGGGATTTTTTTCAGAGTCGAAAAATAAAGTTGAGGAAGTAAGGCTTTGGGGCCTCCCTGGGGACATGTCTGGTTTGGAGATCAGTGGTGGTGCTGATGGCCCAGAGTCAGGCATCCGGCTCCTTGGGAGGTGAAAGGTCATTAAGTCAAAGAGGACCAGTCAAGTCCAGCTCCTCCAAACTGCCTTTCTGTCTGTGTCTTCCTTGGACATCCTCCCCTCTTCCCCCACGTGGAACTCTCAATTGCCTTTGCTGTCAGAGGAGGTTCAATATCAGTGGGTTTCTCAAGCTTAGAGGGCAACAGGGAGACATTGAACCACATTAGTGTGAAATTGTCCACAGGTACTTACAAGCTGGGATGTGCAGATGCAATTTATAATTGCACCGGAAATACTTTTAACCTTTATCTTGTTTAGTGGTGGAAATGAGAAAATCTATGTGAGTCAGCTTAGTACTGACTTGGGACCAATATGAAGCAACTGAATCCTCTTAGGTTTTGCAAGGGAACTACAAATAGAAAGCAGACACAAAACATAGGCTAGAGTAACAGTAAATGTATTTGGAGTCTCAAATTAGGACTCATATATTTAGTTCTTTATTTTTTGTTTTCTGGTTCAACAGGAAGTCTGGGAGATCTATAGGAATTTGAATTACCTTTAATGGTTTATGGGGACCAGAGAACCTAAACTTTAAAATTGGGATTGTCCTGGAAAATCTGGAACACATATTGACTGAGATCCAGACAGTGGGATATTGAGTGTGATGCAGATGATGGGCCAATTAAGAGAAAGCTTTGCATTTAAGCATCTTCCTCTTGTACTGGTGGCTAAGTGACTCTAAAGTGGCACCATTATCACTGGTGCTTGTGCAGAGATGATTTTTTTTTTTTTTTTTTTTTTTACACTTTGCTGTCTTAAAGGCTTTAAATGATTCTTTTAATTAAAAAAATTAGTTACCTATATATTCACTTGGTAACCCCTTCATTTAAAGAGTCCATTTATGCCTTCTGCACTTGTATGTGTGTGTGTTGTGTTTCATGGTAACAAAGTTTTAAAGGCAGTCTTATTCTGTAATATGTTGGCCAGTTTGGCCAGTTTTAAACCATTTGCAGTAATGCATTTAAAAGATGTTATTTCATAGATAACAAAATGGCTTCTTGATTTTCATGATAAACATACACTCAGAGCCTTTTTCTTTTCACCCAATTGTGAGTGAGCTTTTGGAGGGCAGGGACAGTTTCTCACACCTCCTGGGATTAGAGGTGGAGGAACAGAATGGGCTTGGGTGGTCAGGGACTGGGTGGGTAGAGCTCAGGGACTGGGCGAGGGAGTTGGAAAGGGAGGGTGGGAAGGTGAAGGGGGAGGTGGTGTCAGGTCATGGGGGACACTGAGTACCATGCTATGGAATATAAACCTCTCCATCAGTGCAGAGCCACACAGCAAAGATTGTAAGTGGATAAGTGTGTATGGGGAGTGGGACATGATCTGGTTTGAATAATGTATACTCCGGACTCTTGCCATTTTTTTCAACCCCACTAGACACTGTTGCCGTGAGGAGGTGAAGAGTGGTTTCATCCATATGGCAGCATCATGGCTATGTAGCCTCAAAGTCATAGGCAGCTCCCACCCCACCCACCCACGGTGGCATCCACAGTTTTAGTCTCTGATAACACTTTGTCTCCTGAGAAGAAGAAAAGTTGTTTTTCCTTTCTTCTCTCATCCCCAGAGTGTTCTCCTTCTCACCCAAACCATGATCTCAGACCTTAGGAGTTACAAGTCAGACATGTCACGGAGCCTGTTTGAGATCAGTTGTCTACGTTAATGATGAAACTTTAACACCCTAAAAGAAGACTTTGGAGTAGGAACTTGCCAGGGTCATTAGACCTAGTTGGGTTGAGAGAGGAAATGTGATTATACGAAAAAAGTAGAATACAAAGTAGTGCTTTTTCTATGATCATGGCTACTGTTTCAGGGGACGGGACTGGAAGGGAACCCGGACGAAGAAAAATCCTTGGCCTGTGAAGGCTGTGGGGTTGTGAGTGCTGTTTCCCCAATTAAACTGTCTTTATTATTGTCATGATTTTGTTGTGCCATTATGCACATTAACTTAAATCAAGACGAACAATTTTAAGATGACAATAGTAAGTCTGGAGAAAATCCTAGGACCCCAGAAAGAAGACATATTGTACATCCCAGTCTGCTGTAACTTCAGGAGCTGCAGCTGATGACAAAGGAATTTAATTTTAAGGCAAGGGAAGTGTTTGCAGCACTTGGGGGGCACTATGCCTCTCTGCATGCTTGTTTAGTCTTTGCCTTGGCCTCTTCACCAGCCTGTCTGCCCTTAAACTGGGGAAGGTGGATCCAGCTGCTGTCCAGGCCTTCAAGAAGCAGAGCCCCATTCAGTTTGTCCACTGCTCTGTTGCTGTCCAGAGCCAGATCCTCTGTGGGATACTTGGCTTTTCAAGGGCCCCTGCATGGTGTGTTGTTGAGTAGAAATGTCTGAGATGCTCCTTTAGTAGCACTTGATTCTTTTGCATCAGTGATTTGCCATTTCTTATATGAAAACGAGAAGTTCAGAGTTTTGAATTCTGGCCCCAGTTCCATCACTTTCTTGCCCTGTGATCTTTGTTCTACTCCCAAAACCTTTCTGAGTCTTAATCTTTAAAAATAAGTAATTGGATCTCATGAAATGATACAGGTGAAAGCATTTAGAAATGGATAGCACTGTGGGAGAATATTTTTGTTCATAATTGTGTCATAATGTGGACATGGAGGGTTAACCTTTGTCAGAGCTTCGTTTCTCAGCCTTTTTATCTATTAAGTGGGAATACAAATGAGACCTTCACTGGGGGTTCCCTGAGCATGCAGTCAGAAACTGTGACCTCTTCTGGAGGACCGTGACTTTTATTTTTTGACTCTATGGTGTAGGAACATCTTAATTAAGCATTATGGAAAAAATGAAAAATGGGTTTATAAAAAATGCCCAGATCCAATTTCATGTATTTGTAAACTATTGGTCAACCTGTGTGGAACCTATGGCCGGATATGAATTAACCAGTGTTAGCATTGATACGAATGCTTTTATCAGTAGAACATTGATAAGGCATTTCATGGAACACACGTGTCAGCTCGTTCCCTCACTTTACCTACCTCCTCCTCTATCTGCCTCCTCTCTCCCTTAGGCCTTCTCCCTCCCCTTTTCTCTTTCTTCTTTTCCTACACTCTCTCTCCCTGTTTTTCTTTTCCTTAACTGTTGTGCTGCAACTGTAGAGAAACTAGAGGTCTAATTTCTCAAATACTGGTCCTCTGTCAACTGCAATATAGATCATCTCTCACAGATGTACATACGGTGACTGAAATAATTATTTTGAAGGAACCATTGTATACATGATACAGGTACTGCCAGATAAAGTCTTTGTGGGGAGATGGGATAGTGTGTGGTATCCACCCTGTCACTTCTGCCAGGGCGAGGGTTCACATAATTTATTCTAAGCTTCCCATCCTCAGCTTCTGCACAGGAGTACAGTGGAAGATGGGGGGTAGAGGCCTTGCCTGTGGAGCCTTAACTGGGAGAAGGACAAAGAAGGCATGTAGCTGGAGAGAGCCAGTGCTTTTTCCAGGGCTGGGGGCTGGGAGCTGGGAGGTGTCCTCTTGCACTCCTATAAGCTAAGCAGAAGCCAGAGAGCTTTCCCCCGTCATGCAGCTCAAAGGATAGTGTGCTGTAGAGCTCAGCTAAAGGAACTTCAGTTTCAAGAGCGCCTTCACTCCGTGGTACCACAGATAAAATTAGCATCCGTATTAGTAAGCCCAACCCAGAGAACCATGCAATTATCTCATGATTTTATTTAATGACTGTGCTCTTTTCACAGCTTATCGGGGTAATCTTTGGAGTATGTCCTGATTACATGTTGTACAGACCATA
Organism: Piliocolobus tephrosceles; assembly: GCF_002776525.5. Lineage (NCBI taxonomy): Eukaryota > Metazoa > Chordata > Mammalia > Primates > Cercopithecidae > Piliocolobus > Piliocolobus tephrosceles. The sequence goes on along the minus strand of NC_045446.1, from coordinate 51,815,343 downwards.
TAATAAGTGAACTTAAAAAGCAATTCAAACCTAGCTCCAATTTAATTTATAATTTTTACATCCCAAGACAACATTTTTAGTAGATAATTGTCTAGTATTTGGTTTTGTTTTTTATTTATTTTTTTTCAATTTGTACTTGTCTTGCAGTTTCCATTCCCCCAGCACATCTCATCTTTGCTTGTAGCAGTGAAGAAGAGAGAGCAGCTGTCCTGGTTCTCCTTCACCTTGCTAATCAGGCCATCCCCCTGAGCTCTTTAGGGAATGTATAATGACAAATAAGACCTTGTAGGACTTGTGTGTGGAGCTTCAGGGTCTTTTCTAAATGGCAAACCAAAGTGGCCAACGCTTGCTAGCTGTGTGATCTTGAGTAAGTTACTTGACTTCTGAGCTCTGATTTCTTGCCTTTAAAATGTTCCAGCTTCACAGGTAGTGGTTGATTCACAAGTATTCTTGTAGCCTGGGATACTGGGTGGGCACGTTGGGGACCTTCTCAGACACTCTGTCCCCTTTTTCTTTCCATCTAGCACTAGAGATGCTTTCTCTAGTTGGGATATGCAGGAGGAAAGGGAGAGCAGGTGCTTGGTTGATGTTGGTAATTTATTCTTCCTTCAGATCATTCTGATAGTGCACCAACCTTTGGATGGGAAAAGGTGCAAGACTGGGACATGCACTAGTGTTACATCACTGGAGTTATGTTGGGGATATGTCCAGTGTCAGATTTTTTTTTTTGTCCACAATCCCATTAACAGAGGAAAGGAAGAAGATACATTTCCTTGGCAACTATTAACATCCCAGGCACAGGGATTACAGAGGCAAGAGTGACAGTTGTTGAGGGATACAGTGGATGTGACAGGTAGGGATGTAAACTGAAGAGTTACCCTCATAAAGTGTGGTAGAATGTTCACAGAGGTTCACCTACCCTTCCCCAGGGAGATACTTATTCTAATTTTGGGGGAGACTAAGTGATTGGGGCTATTCACTTCTCTGAGACACCAGAAAATGAGAACGTCTGTAAAATTAGGAATATGAACTCTAGTTCGGTCTGCATTTCCAACTTCTTCATTGTTTTCTTTCTCACTAGATTTTAAATCCCTTGAGGAAGTCATTTTTTTAAACAGTATTTTCTGTGAAATCCCCAATTGTAATGTCTACTTTGTTTACTCCTCTACTTATCCTTCCTTATCAGATTTATTGCACAGTATAATGGAATATATGAAATTAAAAATAACTACACTCTGGACACTGGGCTCTGCATACAGTAAATATTCAACCGTTGTCTGCAGACTTGCCTAAGTGTTTACACAGAAGTTATTCTAGGCAGGTGCTGTGCTCCAGGCTGGAAGTTGTGTACAGGATAGAGAGAGAGGGTGCCTCAGGGCTGGCAGTTTCCTCCCGCAGTCAAATTCTGAACACCCAGCTGTGCTTCTTGCTGGGGCATCGAAACTTTCACCTTTTAGAGAAAACAAGGTCTTTGGAACCACTGTGTTCTTTCAAACAGTGTTGGATACTGCCCGATTGTTTCCATCCGGGAACCAAGTTTTCAAAGAAGTCCGGCTGCTTTGTTAAGATAAGAGACTGTTGTGTGAAAATTGCTGAGTGAGAGCTCCCACTGGAGGCTCCTTGTCTTCCAGGCCCTTACCAGTTTACTCCTAGCTGGGTGATGGGGGTGAGGATTGGGGCCAGATTGCTAGAGCCCCATTCCCACCAGTTCCTCCCAGTCCTGAACTTTGCGGTGAGTAGAAGGTAGAGAGGGTTGATGGGGCTGGACTCCTGGCCTCGCAGAACCATGCTGACCTGGAGCCTGTTCGGAAGCTGGCAGTGATCGCAGCCTCTCCCGAACTGTTGCTGCCCTTGTTTGCCCTCCCTTCTGTTTCCTTCTCTCTACTTTGACCTTTCAATACGTGAGATGGTGCTGCTTTTTTATATATTTGTTGTGAGAATTTTATGTTTCATCTATTAGATGACATTTTTGATTCTGTTCTTAACTTAAAACACACACTCATTTTTTAAAGTTTCCAGGTACGTTTTTTATTTGTATGTGATCATGATTCATCAGTATAAGAAAATATTTAGTTCTGTTTTGTAAAGTCTTCAAGAAAGATAATAGCTTGGGTAAACTGCTTCTTCATGCAGATTATGAATGTGGCTTCCTCTTAAGATCTGGAGCCAGGCAGAGATGTCCACTTTTGCTACTTGTATTTAAAATTATACTGCAGGTTCAGAAATCAAAGGCATCTGGATTGGGAAGAAAGAAATAAAACTGTCTTTATTTTCAGATGAATTGAACCTGTACTAGAAAACCTAAAGGAACACACGTCCAATCCCCATTCCCCCAAAGTATGAACCAACTAATGAGTTCAGCAACCTTACAGGATAAAAGATCAGTATACAAAAATCAATTGTATTTGTATATACTAGCACCAGGCAATCTGAAAACCACATTATGAACACAATTCTTAGGAATAAATTTAATAAAATCAGTGCAAGACTAGTTTATTGCTAAATAAATGGAGAGATATCCCATGTTCATGGATTGGAAGACTCAATATTGTTAAATCTTCCTAAAATGATTTATAGATTCAGTGCAGTCCTTATAAAATTTCAGTATGCATTTTTTTTTTTTAAAAAGAATTGTCAAACTGTTATTAACACTACGGAAATGTGGATGACCTAGAATAAACAAAACAATTCGGAAAGGGAAGAAAAAGATTATATTTCCTAGTTTCAAAACTTACCTCAAAACTATAGTAATCAAATCAGTGTGTTACTGGTGTAAGGATAGACAGTGGTGTAAGCATAGATAATGGTACAGAATTGAGAGTCTAGAAATAAACCATTACATTATTGTCAATTGATTTTTCTACAAAGATACCAAAGCAATTCAAAAGCAATTCAATTCAATAGTCTTTTCAATGTATAGTGCTAGGACAATTGGATATCCACATGTGAAAAAAGGTAAATTTAAATCCTTACCTCACATGGTCCACAGAAATTAACTCAAAATGGATCCTAGGCTAAAGTATAGAAGGTTAAGCTAAATATTCTAGCAGAAAACATAGTAAAAAGCCTTCATGACCTTGAGTTAGGCAGAGAGTTCTTAGATATGAAACTGGAAGCACAGCGTGTCAAATTACTTTGGAGAAGGTTTGCTAGCTCATTCAGTGGGCGAAAATGAGTGAAAAGTGAGCATATTATTTAACTATATTCTCCTGTTCCTAGTTAGGTTGAACATATTTTTACTTACTAACCACTCAAAAATATTACCACTTTCTGGGCTCTTGTAGGTCTCTGTCACATCTTCAAAACCACCAAATCTTTCAGGAGAAAATACTTCCTTGGAGAAGAGCATAAAGTTGTGGGACTTTGTACCTTGGATCACACTTTTCCCTCAACTCTGGGTCCTCCATAGTAGGGTATCCATAGTGGTTTTTGTCCTGCAAAGAAAACAGTATGTCTAAGTAGTTTTCCAGAAATGAACAGCAGAGTGGGGAAACAGACACAAGTCAGACTAATGTAACAATCAGGGTGTGATAAGAATTAGCATAGGATTTGAAATCAACCTGCTTGGGTTCAAATCATGGTTCACTTCTTACCGGTTATGCAAACCTTGGGTCAGTTACTTAACTCCATCAAATCCTTCACTTCATCTGCAAAATAGAGATAAGAAAATTCCTTTTCCCTTAGGGTTGCTTTGAGCATCAAATGAAAAAATGTGTGTAAATGTTTAGTGCTTTGTGCCTAGCATATAGGAACCCATTATTAAGTAATATTACAGTTTGGATTTCAGACCTGTGAGCTTAGGGCTCAGACTCTGGAGGTTCCTGAACTAGGTTTTCCTGGGCATTGCATGTAGAATCTTATCTTTAAAAAAATACATTTTAATTGAAAGATTGGCAGCAAATTCTTTTTGTCACTCCAGACATGATTTCCTTTGGGGCTCTTGTACTCCCATGGTTTGAATTCATAGGATAACTCAAGGGCAATAGGGAATTCCTCTCAACTCTCTGTCTCTGAGAATACCTCTGGGTGCTGGAGAGATGCCACTTACCAATTCTGTTGTTATTGTTTTTAGGGCTGTAAGCCTTCTGGATAGAATCCAGTGGATTTTCCTAAGTACTGAAGAATTAAGTGAGATGAGGGGAAAGCATTGAGAGTAATTATCAGCAGTGGGCTATGCCTGAGGTTTTGTTAGACCTGAACTTACATATCCTGACTCTACTAGTCCATGAGTTCTTCATAGTCAGGAACTGTACCTTTTAATTCTCTGCATCTCCTAGGGGCCTTTCTCAGTGCTAAGCAAATAATAAATATTCATGAGATACTGGGATCGTGCCCAGCATTTTCTGAGTTTCCAAATAGATGAAGTTATAGAATCATATTCATGTCAAAGGAAGTTTCTGTGCATAATCTCATTTCATTCTCTCAATAACCCTAGGCTTTGGGGTAGGTGTGTCGGTGTCGATGAGAACACTTAATATCCCTATTTTATAAGTAGGAAAAGTAAGACCCAGATAAGTTAATGACTTGCTAAAAATGATACAGCCCTTGAGAGAGAGCAGACCTTTGAATCCCATCTACTGATTCTAGGTCCTATGGTCATTCCTTTGCTTTATGTTGCCTGTGTTGCAGACTGTCACACGCATCAGACACTTCCAGTGCAATGGGTTTTTGTCCTAGCCACAGTCCACACATCCTGCTCTCTTATTCTCAGATTTGCAGGAGGAAGTGAAACGTTTTTTGACACTAGTGATATGGGAGAAGGAGAAAAATCCTAGAATCAAAGGTATTTACTCCTTGCTTCCCTCCACTCAAACTCTCTGGAAAGAAATGTTTAGGGACTTCTTATGTTGTACCCATTGTGCCAGGACAGCTCAAATGGATGCTTTTATCACAACCCCTCCACCTTTAGCAGAAGTTGTTGTATTCCTAGCCAATGCAAAAATAAACAAGTGAGGGAAAATGCTATTTCCTAGAAATGGAAAGTAGCAGTTGGTGAGACTTTAGACAAGAAGTGCGTGTTCCAGTGAATGAGCAGTGGCCACAGTGGAGCTAGTTGTCGGTTTACTTGGCTGAAGAGTATGTTTGCCTGCATCCTGATTGTCAGTAAAGACCTTTAAAAACCCCAGCTTGACTCTGGCGGGCCGAGGGTGCTGCCGTGCCACTGCTGCAGGATGGAGCTCTCTTCCTGGTGGACACTTGATTCACAAGGACGCTAATTATTCATTCTTCCTCCGTGCAGCCCGCTGAAACAATTGCTGTGCTTGTTCGGTGCACAGTGTGGCGTCAGACAGTCAGGCCTTTTTATGTAACTGATGGCGCTGTATGTTCATATTGTTCTTTATGTACTTATTTTATAGCTTATGCAGCAGACATTCGAGTCAATTAGCTTCTTGTCTTGCAAACTGGGCACTGCTGTTCTAGAACCAAGTTAGAAGGGTGTGTCGAGGTCGACCCGGGCAGACCTCTCTTCTTTCTTTTTGTGCTGTGTGGGTTGGTTTCAAGTTACAGCATTTTTATTGGCTCTTCTTTGCTGAACTTTGGTTTCAAAAGCTGATGTTTGTGAGTTAATTTCTTAAAGATATAGCTTTTGTTTTCACAAAACTGAAGTCAGGCAATATGCATAGCCCTTGGGAGTGTGGTTTTTTTTTTGTTTTTTGTTTTTTTTTAAACTGATTTTTTTAAAAATGGTACCTATTAACGAAAAAATCCAAGCGAATGGTTTCTTAACTCACTTTTTTTTAACTGGTGTCAGCAGGGAGTCCATGTTTCTTATTGATTTGCATTTCATTTTTTTTCTGTATAACTTTACTCCTGACTCTTTTGTCCTGAATTTTTTTTTTTTTTTTTTTTTACCCCATATTTCTTGAAACCTGCCTGTTTTGGGGACAAGTTAAGAGTTTAAATAAATTAGTTAAATTCTGTTGTATATATTTCTGCAGATGATAATGTTTATGAAACATAGATTCACTGTTTTAATCTTGTGAGGATTTTTAAATATTGGAAAGAAAATTTCCTGCTTCCTCTTTCCATCTCCTTTTCCATGATTTTAGCCCCCTGGCCCTTAAGAGCTATCCGGTTTGTTACTGCAGATTGAGGTAGTGATGGTGGAAGCAGAGGCTCTGATCCAGAGGAACTCTCCAAGACAAAAGTGCAGCAGGTAGAATTTTTATCCAGCGGATTTTGACCCAGTAGACCCTAAAGAAGCTGCATGACAGAGGCTCATATTTACCATACCATTGAATTCTCAGAGCCTTCCGTGGTGACTGGTCCAAGGCAATTGTTCAAAACATATGCGAGAGAATGAATGAACAAATGACCTTGCCCACCAAACCTCTCCCTCACTCTGTGTAAGCATCCCTTAAACTCCCCTAACCCAGGCGGCCTTGACATATCCTGTGCTCACCCAGGACCTCAGAGTATGCCTCGGAGCAACTGGTTTCTCCTGACCAGTTAGTGTCAACTGAGACTAATGCAGAAAATGTAGCTTACCGTAATGTTTGCCTTTAGAAGTAAAATCCAAACCGAAGGAAAGGACCTTGAATTTGTTTTCTATTCTCGCTGACTTGGAACATTGATAATGCTCATACTGATCCTCTGGCTAAACATTTTTCTTCCTTTATCCATGTATTTATTGAGCTCTCCACTGTTAGCATGAGAGGTGGAGAAGACATGGTGTGTGCTTCTACTAGCCTTTTACTGTCCAGTTGTAGAGACTAGGCCCAGTGAACTCAGGTGTTTACAAGATTGAGCAATTGAGCAATTACTGTATCCTGAAGACTGTATCTGGTGCTTTACTTTTGTATACTTCTTGAGACAGGAATACCTGAGTGTTGGCATTAAGGTACCGTTGAGGCCATCTTTATTTCTCCATAACACCCAGCACAAGACATTTACATGGATGGGCTGGGTAGGGTAGGAGTTTGTAGCTGTCCATAGAGCAGGACAGGGACATTTCTGAGAAGGTCAGAGAGGGGTTTGATGAGGTGATTTTACTGAGCTGGGCCTTGGGAGTGGAAAGATAGAGGGAGGACAGGTGCACGGACACAGAGGCCAGAAAGGCATCAGACAAAGGACCCCTGGGGCTGTGGGAAAGTCCCTGAGCCACTGCAAAATGGAGGAGCTTAGCCTTGCTAAGAGGAGAGAATTCAGGGAGCCATGAGGTGATTGAGGTTTCAAAGACCAAATAAACAAAGGAAGAGAGCATCTTGGGGAGGGGGCAAGACTATATCTCACCTGGCGGTTGAGGTCAGAGGATACCTGACCTACAAAGATCCACAAAGGCTGGCAGTGGGGGCATCCCAGTGGACAATGTTGTGTTGAAGCAAGGGGCCCAGAAGTAGGAAGACTTAAGGAGTCCTGGTCCTTAAGGAAGACTCAACCCAAACCTAGCCACCTCTTTAGGCAGCTTGAGACTTGGCCTCTCCTACCAGCTGCTGAAGGGAAGGCTTCACCCAGTTACATCTGGCCGCAGAGACCCTCCTTTTTAGAAGCAGGCAGGGAGTGGTGTCCAGGCTCTCAGGGCCTCCTCTTGTCTGGGAGACTGCAGCCTCCCCACACAGCACAGCCCTTTTGTTCTTTAGTGCCTGCTGCTCACGTGGGCTTAATAAACAAAATCTAGAATGTACTCATTCTTTAAAAAATCTGTTAGCCTGGTTAATGTGTATAAAATACATATAAATCTATGTACATACACTAATTGTATATAAATTATATTTTGTGTCAGTTATATTTGCAGTCTCACACACACACACACACACACATTATAATTCCTATTTAAAGGGAAAACGAGCCAGTTTTTTAAAGGGAAAAAACAAGCAAAAGGTATAGGGAGAGGGAGATACCCCTCCCTGCCCCCATCTGCTGGTTCTCTTCCCTTTTCTGTCCTCCCTCTGGCTGGGTTTATGGACAGGCCCTTCTCCCTCTTGCCCTTCATCTGCTGCAGGACCTCAGTGCTGGTGATGGTGAGCCGATGATCCTCCTCTCTGCTTCTCTGCTCTTGTGAAGGCTAGTTCCAGCTGTTCAGTTCCACTGAAGCAACCTCTTTGGCAGATGAAGCTCTCTCTGCCTGGAATTCCTTCCTTCCTTCTTTGGGTCCCATTCCATCACTCCATGGTTCCTCCTCCAGGAAACCTTCCTTGTCTGGTTTTCTTCCTTCAAACTCTCCCCAGCCCTGTCTAAATCTTACCCTTCTTCAGAGCCCATCTCAAATTTTGTTTATTCCATGAATTCTTTCCTATAGAACTTGTCCTTCTCCTGCCCCCTCTGCCAGCTGAGGGCTTTCTTCTTTCCCTGAATTCCCCCAGTTGCCTGAGGTGATCTTAGATCTGCCTTGTTTGCCATTAATTGAGGAGTACATATTTCCCCCAAACTCCTTGAGGGTGGATGGTCTGCCTTATTATCTTTGTGTCTTAAAAATCTTGCTCTTGTATAGTCAGTAAATTATTGTTTGAAATGGTTTTTTGAAATAGGTTTTAGAGATAATGGTGTTGTGGGTTTTTTTTTTTTTTTTTTTTTTGGCCGAAGGAAAATATTCAGCCTGGCCTATGTAGTGAGACCTTGTCTCTACAAACATTTTAAAAATTAGCCAAGTGTGGTGATGTGTGCCTGTAGTCCCAGCTACTCAGGAGGCTGAGGTGGGAGGATTACTTGAGCCTGGGTGACAGAGGTTGCAACGAGCCGACATCATCATGCTTCTCTACTGTAGCCTGGGTGACAGAGTGAGACTCTGTCTCAAAAAATAAAAAAAATTAAAAAAAAAAAAAAAAAAAAAACTAGGGTCTCAGTTTGCCTGTAATACTTACATTGCACTATAATGCATTTATTTATTTTTTACTTACTGAAATATGCTACTTGTTTTTAAATAGCATGTAACATGCAGATATTTGCACTTTTAATTGATATGCCAGGCAGGAGATTTACTGCTCTCGACAGGTATTAAGATGAAGGAAAGCGCCCCCCAACCCCCCCCCCCCCCCCCCCCCCCCCCCCCCCCCCCGCCAAGTTTCTTAGCACTGTGGAACTGATCCTAGTGCCCTGGTGAGTAAGTGGCAGACCTCAGATTCACACCATGTCTCTGACTCCCAGTAAACCACACTGTTCCCCCACCCCCCAACCCTCGTGATTAAAATGATTACTATGTACACACAAAATATATTAGGTTACAAGTTTTTTGTTTACAGTTCTAAGCTTCTGAGCTCTGTTCATTTGTATTAGATCTTCATAATTTGGGGGCCTATGAAGGATTGTTTATCCCTAAATTCAAAGCAAGCAAACTAACAAAAAATGAGATCGAACATTGTCAGAGACAGTTGTTCAGTTAATCCAAGCATTCAACAAGGGTTATAAATGTGGCATAGAAGACTGGGGGAAAAATATCCAAGTTTTTGATAAATTGTCCTCAAAGCTAAACTGTTTCTTAGCAAAGTAAGAAAAGGCATAATGTTCCCGAGACCGTATTTAATCTATACATTCTTGGTAAGACCTTATTTTTCTCCTCTTTCCATTAAGTTTAAGGTTTCCTTCTGCTTCTTGAACTAATCATTAATAACTATACTGTTGTCACAGCTCAAAACTTCCCTATTGACACTTCAATCATTTTTAAAGATCTTGAATGTTCAACCTTTATGAAGCTAACCTTTTGCACTCTATTAAAATTTAAGAACCGTTTGATTCTCAGTGAATGCCCCAGCTACTGGATCATGAAAGCATTACCTTGTGCCAAGGGCATGATGCAGTACACTCATTCCTTTTTAACAAATAATAATAAGTTTGACTTTTCATTTACACATCCTGCCAATTGCTAACAAGTTTCCATCTCGTTCAAACACCAGATTGATCCTAAGAAATTGAAAATATTGATTTAACCCTCTGTCTGATTTGTACTCCAGGCACCTGCTAGTGCAGTCTTAGCACATTACAATTGCTTGGCTGTAATTCCTCAGGGGACCACTAATAACTACCACATCTGTCTTTTCATCTTCCGAAATTATGCTAGCAGTTGTCCAAGTCAATTGTGATTCATTTGATACTGCTCTCCTTCAAGACGTATTGCAACCAAATAGACTTGCTCACCAGTAATATATCTGATGACATAGTTAGTTCTTGTTAATTGACAGAATGATTCGGGCTTTTATGGATGGCATTAATTGGTCCCTTGTGTCCATGCAATAATTGACCAGAGAAGGCAGCATTTTATTTCACCCAGTCAGGAGAGTTTTGAGGTGAGATAAATGTAGTAAGGATGACAAAATGTCTGTATTTTTAATCAAGACTTTATCAATGAGTTGAAAAAAGAAGATTTGGGTGGAATTCAGGTCATCTTAATTATGAACATTGCATTGCAGCTTGCAGAGATGTGCTGAAATGCAGATCTGCCTTCTCCTTGGCCTCCTTGTGCTGAATGTTTTAATGCAGGGTACAACATCAATCTAATATATGCCAAGCGGAAGAGTGCTGTACCTGAACTAAGATAATGAAAAAGGAGAACTATAAGTAGCTTTGTTTTTCTGTTGACATTCATCATTAGTGACCCAGCAGACTGGGCATGTAAAATCTGAAAATGTGGAATTTGCATCACCTCCTGCTTGCTGAGAGAGCCAGAACGTTACTTACATTTATTTCTGTTGCCATGCTACTGAAAAAAATGTTGGTTCCCTTTTTCCTGCAGGATAAAGTTTTCATATATAACAATTTTCGCAACCTGCCTCTGCCATTTATTCTCCCTTCCCATTTGGTCACACAGAATTGCTCAATGTTTCCAAGTTATGGTACCATTTTGTTCCTTTTTTGTACTTAGTATGCTTTCTTTCATTAGCCATTTTACAGATCCCCACTCATTCTTAAAGAATCCCTTAGGTGCCTCCCAAATTTCTCAAACCAAATTAGTTGCCCCCTCCTTGTGTTTACTCATTTGGTTGCTTATTTCCCCAACTAGACCTTGAGCTTGCCTTGGGCATGGGCTGTGTCTGTGTGCTTGACGCATGCAGTTATGTAAGGATTTAATAAATGTTTATGGAATTGAGTTGCAATTGTTACATCTTGAGGAATGAGAATTTAAGATTTGAATCCGAGAGAGATGACTTGGATCAAACTAGATGTCAAGCAACCTGTACTTCCAATGTGAATAAGTGGCTGATGACCAGCCCTGGGGAATAATTATCATTTGGTGTAAAACAAACAATTTGAGGTGTGGAAGATAAATTAGTCAGTTGACATTTGGAGAGGGGAGGGTGAGTTAAGAGTTATGTGGAATAGGTTTTCTGGTGTTTTATTTACTTAGACTATTCTTTCTAAATCATTTGTCACATAAGCTAGACAGTGACTGTAACAGATATCCATGGAAGTTTTGGACTTGTGAACATCTGACATGACCTCCTTTTAAGGGCAGTGCAATCTGACAGACCTGGGCTGAAATCCCATTGCTACCATTTATTAGATGTGTGTTTTGAGTGAGCTCCTTAATTGGTCTGAGGCTGTTTCCTCATCAGTAAAATGAAAATAATAACAGCCTCTGTCGACTTTTGTAATTGTGGAGAGAGATGTATGGGAAGTGTGTTGCACAATGCCTGGTGGTATACAATAGACACTTGATAAATAGTGCCTGTTACCAGTTAAAGATATTTTTTGTTTGTTTTTTTGTGTGGTGTTTTCTTGTAGGGATGGGGTCTCACAGTGTTGCCCAGGTTGGTCTTGAACTCCTGGGCTCAAGCGATCCTCCTGCCTCAGTCTCCCAAAGTATTGGGATTATAGGTGTGAACCTGTGTGCCACTCTTTTTTTTTCTTCTTAATTTTAAGTTTGTTTGTAGAGATGGGATCTTGCTGTGTTGCCCAGGCTGGTCTCAAATTCCTGGCCTCAAGCTATCCTCCTGCCTTGGCCTCCCAAAGTGCTGAGATTACAGAGCAATTAAAGATAAGATTTGACTTTTTTTTTCCCCTGAGAGTTCTGAAAGGCAGAGAGTAAATACAATTGTGTATATAGAAGAAATGCTTTAGAGTTTCGTGATTTTTACGTTGCCTCTAGTTGCATGAGGCTGACCTTGTCTCTTTGACCATATATGTCACTTCCATGGGGTTCAAAGCTTCTTGTTATAGCTCAGGAAGTTGCAGAGGGAGATTGGAAGCTAGTGCACCAAAACCAGCAGTGAGTATGTGTAATATCAAACCTTGTTGGTTTGTTTTCTTAACTACGAAGCAGCAGATCAGCCACTGTGATAGAATTTGATTTTTACTGGTTTGGGATAGATTCCTGTTGACGCTGATAGTTTATTACCCAACGTAGGTCTAGAATTTATTCTTGCAGAGCATTTTCATATTTGTGGGAGAATAAATTTATTTGGCTCTGAGGTTGGTTGGTTTGTTTGGAAAGGAGTCTCACTCCGTCACCCAGGCTGGAGTGCAGTGGCGCAGTGTCGGTAACTGCAACTTCAGCCTTCCGAGTAGGTGGAATTATGGCTCATGCCCGCACACCTGGCTAATTTTTTTTGGATTTTTAGTAGAGAAGGGGTTTCGCCATGTTGACCAGGCTGGTTTCAACTCCTGGCCTCATGTGATCCGCCTGCTTCGGCCTCCCAAAAGTGTTGGGAAAATAGGCGTGAGCCACTGTACCTGGTGGCTCTGAGGTTTTTAAATGGTAACACTTATGTATACAAACTCTAGTTTCTTTCTAACTTACGGCTGACCTGAAAGCATGTGTTACTTTTTCATAATCTACAGGTAGAGAAATAGAAGAAAAGAACTTCTATTCAAAGAGGCAAACTCAGGGATTCTGAATGTCTTAATGCTGCTATTTGGAGTTTTATTTGAAAGCATTAGGATTTTCTTTTTTGGCGTGGATGGAGAAAGGAGAGGTCTTAGTCAGTGGGTACAAAGTTTCAGTTAGGAGGAATAAGTTCTAGTGATCTCTTGCACAGCATAGTGACTATAGTTAATAATAATGTGTTGTATTTTTCAAAATTGCCAAAAGACTAGGTTTTAAATGTTCTCGTCACAAAGAAATGATAAGAATATGAGGTGGTAGATGTGTTAATTAGCCTGATTTAATGATTCTGCAATGTATACATATGATAACGTCATATGATATCACAAATTTATCTGTCAGTTAGAAGCAAAATTTAAAAAAAAATCTTTTGGGCCGGGCGCGGTGGCTCACGCCTGTAATCCCAGCATTTTGGGAGGCTGAGGCGGGTGGATCATGAGGTCAGGAGATCGAGACCATCCCAGCTAACACGGTGAAACCCCGTCTCTACTAAAAATACAAAGAAATTAGCCTGGTGTGATGATGGGTGCCTATAGTCCCAGCTACTCAGAAGGCTGAGGCAGGAGAATGACGTGAACCCGGGAGGCGGATCTTGCAGTGAACCAAGACCGCGCCACTGTGGTCCAGCCTGGGTGACAGAGCGAGACTCCGTCTCAAAAACAAAAAACAAAAACCTTTTCAATTGTTGCTTTTCCTGTGATGATGAATAAAGGGGTCACTTAGTGTCGTGTGGATGAATTCAACTAGACTGCTTCCTCCTAACCCCAAACTGGAGTCGTTATGTTGCTAGCATGAGACTTTAGCTTGGAGGAGAGAGCGGGTTTGGTAATTTTGGAACCTAGTAAACTTTAGGGGTAGAACCTCAGTAAATTTCAAATATATGCTACAGGATCGCTAATTATAGTCAACTTGCTGTATATTAAAGCTCCAGAATGTATTTATTTTTATGCCACCTTTCAGTTTCTGATTTCAGTCCCTGGAAAACCACCCATTCTTGTGCTGGCTACTCCACCGACTAGTTTATCTGCCTTAGAGGTTATTTTGATAAACTTTCATCACATCACAGACTTAGCAGGGTAAAAGGTGGAGAGTAATGGTACATTTGTCAAAACAAGAAAAAACGGATCTATTTTTCTTTGGCAAAGATCACCTTTGGAAAGTGTTGCATTATGAAATGCAGAGTTAAATACAACTAACTCAGCTTTGATGTGTCCTTTTTTAATGTTCAGGATCTAAGCGCCAGTTGACTAATGATCCCACAGTGACTTTTTCTCAAGCCCGGCGAACTCATATATACCCTAGTATATAAAAGCAAACAGCTTAATTAACTTAGTCTTCATCCATAATTATCTTGAAATTAACTACTTATAACGTCCGAAAGTTTACGCTACAAGCATATTTAAAAATCTGTTTAGAGTAGAAGGGACGGTATAATTGGTTACCCTTTTCCTTTCTTGCCCGCTTAACTATTAATATGAAAAGTAGCCACTCCCATCATACTCTTAGGCTGTGTGCTTAAAATTATTATTATATTAATTTCTGCAAACACTGAAGAAAAGGGCTTTCTGTTATTTTTTCATTGAGCCCCTGCCTCGGACCAGGCATCGGGTCCTTAGTAATGGACAGGGCAGTTTTGGCTACTGTCCTCAATGAGATTAGAGTCTCTTTGGAAGCTACAGATAGGTTATACTAGTCTAGTAGGGCTGCCATAATAGAATACTGGGTGGATTAAACAACAGAAATTTATTTTCTCCCAGTTCTGCAGCTTGGATGCTCAAGAGATCAAAGTATTATCAGGTTTAGTTACTCCTGGGGCCTCTCTCCTTGACTTGTAGATGGCCGTCTTCTCATTGTGTCCTCACATGGCCTTTCCTCTGTGTTCATGCATCTCTGCTGTCTCTTTCTCTTTTTCCTTCTTCCTCCTTCCTCCTTTCTTCTTCTTCCTTCTTTCTTCCTTCTTCCTCTTCTTCCTCTTTTTCCTCTTTTTCTTCCATCTTCCTTCTTTCTTCCTTCTTCCTTCTTTTTTCTTTCCTCTTTCCTCCTCCTCCTCCTTCTCCTCCTCCTTCTTTCTTCCTTCTTCTTCTTTCTTCTTTATTCTGAGATGGAGTTTTGCTCTTGTTGCCCAGGCTGGAGTGCAGTGGCGTGATCTCAGCTCAGTGAAACCTCTGCCTCCAGAGTTCAAGTGATTCTCCTGCCTCAGTCTCCAAGTAGCTGGATTATAGGCACCCACCACCAACCCCACTCATTTTTTTGTGTTTTTTTAGTAGAGACAGGGTTTCACCATGTTGGCCAGGCTGGTCTCGAACTCCTGACCTCAGATGATCTGCCCTCCTGGGACTCCCAAAGTGCTGGGATTACAGTTGTGAGCCACAGTGCCCAGCCTAATCTATGAGATTTCGAAGACAGTACTGTCACTTAAAGACTTACAACACATCCTCATGCATCCTGATAACAGAAGTTCTGGGTTCTGTGTTAATACGGGACTTCCTTTTGTGAAACTTGTAATACACTCAGGAGAAATGTGTGGCAAATAGGATTCTAGTTTTTAGGGGCATTTGGAGCACTGTATTGTCCTTGGATAATACTTAATGTAGATGATGCTACATGGCATCCAAGAATATTTCTAGGCCCCTGATCCTTTAAGGGAGAAAATGAACCTTTACGTTTTGATTATGTAATTGTGATCAGAATAGCCTCTGAGATATAAATTCCAATTATATCTGAATTGGTTTTCTCTAATTAAGAATACTTTTGGTTTCAAATCATATTGTCAGCAAATTAAAGACATGTTTCATGTGTTTACTAAATGTTAATGATGGGATTACTTTAAAGATAAATTTTAACATTTTAAGTAAAACGTTCATATAAAACAAAAGTTTATTATATATTAGTTTTAAAATGAGCACGACTTCAGAATCAGGAGATTCTTAGTAAACCCACAAGTGTTGTGGCCTTGTACATGTCTTTTGACTGCTTTTTGCTTTCATTTTGTTATCTGCAAAACTGAAACTGTTAGATGAAATTACCTCTAAAGTGTCTTCTAGAGCCAAACATTTCTGACTCTCTAATATTAAAGTCTGTAAGAGAGTTTCTGTAAGCCCAGGCAGTACAGTTAAAGATATTTTCATTGTTTGCTTGTTGGTTATAGAGTGATAATATTTTGCAATTAGGAAGCTTGGATAGATGAGAAACCACACACGTGACATAAAATGGTTTCTCAACAGAAAATCTGTGTAGCTCAAACAGGGGAAACAGACTTATAAATTTCTTTTGACAAAAGACATGTCACCACACAAGCAACTTAGGAAAGAACTCTGAGCATTGTTTTTCATAGACTTGGGACAATTCCCAAATATTTTTTTTTTCTCAAAATAATATTTTTCATTCCAACTTATTAAAAAAAAAATTGGGAGCCAGGCATGGTGGCTTATGCCTGTAATCCCAGCACTTTGGGAGGCAGAGGCCAGTGGATCACCTGAGGTCAGGAGTTTGAGATCAGCCTGGCCAACGTAGTGAAACCCCGTCTCTACTAAAAATACAAAAATTAGCTAGATGTGGTAATGCATGCCTGTAGTCCCAGCTACTCGGGAGGCTGAGACAGGAGAATTGCTTGAACCCGGGAGGTGGAGGCTGCAGTGAATCAAGAGCGTGACACAGCACTCCAGCCTGGGTGACAGAGTGAAACTCCGTCTGAAAACAAAACAAACAAACAAAAACAAAAGTCTTTGAAGATCACGAGCTTCAGAATGAAATACTGCATCCACTCTGTCCACATGCTTCTGGCCCATCCATTCAGTTAACAATTATTATGTCCCAGGTGCTAGGCTGTGTCCTGGGGACTGAGGTAACAGAAATTACAGGAAAAAGCTCCTGCCATGTAGTAGTACCTTAGGGAGTAGTAGAGACGTTGGTTGGGAAAGAAGTGATGCCAGAACGTGGCGGGGGCTATCAGAGCTGGTTCAGAACATAAGGAGCACAACCAGGGAATCACTAATTTTGTGTAATGGAAAGTTTTGTTTCAGTTGGATATTAAAAGATGAATAGAAATTTGCAGGCAGCAACAAGAGTTTGCATTCTAGGTGTAGGGGACTATATGATAGAAAGCCCACATTGAAGGTAATGTGATAAGACTTATTAATCTGAGAAAGATCCTTCTGGTTGTAGCCTTAAGGAACGGTGAGAATGGGAACAGATGGAAAGTAAGGAAAACAGTTCAGAGGCAGCTTTAAAAGACCAGAAACGAAATAGGGCCAAGGCAAGAAGGGTGGAAGGTGAATGAGTCTGAGAGATGGATGTTTGCAGTGGAATGACGGTGTAAGGATGGGGAGTCAGAAGAAGCCATGAGAATCTTGTGAGAGTTAAGAGGCCATAGCCAGTGTTGTGGTGGTAAATACAACCTCCTATAATTAAATTGTAGAGAGGTCAGTCCAAATGCGTATACTGGAGATGATCGTTCCTGCATAATAGTCTTTCACTTAACTTTTACTCATTTTCACTTTCACGAAATAAATGGCTATGTCTTAGCCTGGGTGGCTAGGTCCAGGGTTCGGCTGTGGGCTCTTCCTGCAGTTTGGAAGTGCTGTCTGTGTTAATAGATACTCCCAACTCTCTGCAGATCTTCTCTCCAGGCTTGAGGGGCCCCATTCCTATCAGAAGCCTCTCATTTTTCTCTGAGGTAGAAAACTAAGGCATAGACTTCATAGGGAAGTTTATATGCAAGTGGTGACTTTCTTTATGGGCCCTTGTGAGTGGAATGGGATGAGATACCCAGTGGCTTGTAGAGTTCTGGTGGGTATTTGATTGTTCTCCATTGGTAGTAACTTGATTGCTTTTACAGGGAGAGTTGTACTGGAAATTTACCCTCCCTGTCCCTCAGCTGGTTTGTTCCCAAGCCAGACCTGTCTGAAAATTGAAATGGAATACTTTTTCTTGTCTCAGGTTATCAGTTGTAGCTGTCAGGAATTCGTTACTGTCTGCTAAAGCCTTTTAACATGAAAATACGCTAAGGGCGGTGCATGTGTGAGTCATGTGGGAAGTTACATTATTTTATGGATGCAGAGAGGGACGTAGACCCAGATTTATTCATAGGTGAAGGGGGAAAAGGAACAGAATTTAAAAGGGAAATCCTGAAAAATATATAGCCGCTGTGGCTCTGCCTCCTTTCCTACCTGCGTCTCTTATACACCATAGGGTAGATAGAGTGTAAGCTCAGTGGATACAGAAGAGCTGCCTTTTTTCCCTCCTTTGGTCTTCTTAGCTGTTCCCACCAAGCCATGCCTATAATCGGTGCTTAGCAAGCCACTGGCTTAAGAGACTTTCTTTCCGCTCTGAGCACAGCTCCTGAGATGGTGGGGATGGATGCTGATTAGGAAGTGTGTTCGCTGCCTTAGCATAAAGAATAAGTACAGTTTTTCTCAATTATTTTTTTCCAAGGGAAACTATGGGGAACGTTGGCTTCATGCTGATCTTGGAGGGAATGGTTTAGAATTCTCTCTGACTTTTCTGAGAATCCCTCCACATGCCTCCTCCAGGCTGCTGTCATGGTAGCTGCCCTTCTTTCAGCTACTTGGATTTATTGGGAAATATGCTATCTTCCTTCAGTTTGCACCCTGGTAACTCAGCTGCTTCAGTGTTTAGAGGGAAACGGGAGATGGAGAATCGAAGCACACCAGTGCTTTCTGGTGTTCTCTGCATGTGTTTGGAAGGAATGTAAAAGTAGCTAGGGCTTATCATGGTGTCATAGCATTATAGGGTAGGAGACCTTTGGGGAAACTGAGGCTCACAAAGGCTAATAACTTTCCCTAAAGTCAGTGACTGCTAATGGCAGAGTCCTAGCGTCTGTACTTTTCCATACTTCCCCGTTCATATGAAGGAGTCTGGGAAGGTCTCTTTTAAAATGTATCATGACCTCTCCTATAAACCTCAAGGTTACATATGTTAAAGAAATGTAGTTAGCTTTCCTCATGTGCCAAATTCTGAATCAAGCTGACCCAAACCCCCAAATCATTTCCACAGAGCAAAGGGGAAAACAAACAAACAAAAAAAACAAACGAGTGTGAATCATGGGAACCTATTATAGTGATATATAGCTTGTCATAACACATTATAATATTACAGCAAATATATTTAACTCACTGCACATTCTCAGGGGGCTCTTAGCTCACTTTAAAAGTGTTCTCCAAGCCTCTGCAGCAAGATCGAGCTGCCTAGTCTTGCAATACTTCCACCTCACTTTTGACTAAACCACCGTTACGAGAATCCCTATTGAAAACCCCTACGCTGTTGCTGTTTCCCTGGGCTTAAAAGTATGTTTGGTTTTGTCAGTACCTGGAAACAGGAAGTTGAGATTTGAGGAGAAATCTTTGGCAGTTGTGCACTAAGCTTACTGGAGTCAGGAGTCTGTTGCCACGGAAACCACACTGCTGCCTCATTTATTAATGGAGGCTTGGTGAACTTCCGGAGATACTCTTAGCCTGTCCTGTAAATTCATTCTAGAGAAATGCAGGGTGACTTTTAAGAGATTTCTCTGTCGTTTCTCAAGCATTCTCTCCTGGGTCTTCATGAGCTCCAGAAAATTGCTTGTATGCAGTTTCAAAACCACTGATTTTTGTCTAGCAAGCATGTCTGAAGGCCGTTTCCTTTTTTTCATGCTTAACTCGTGTTTATGCCTGTCTTGTTCAGTAAGTGAATTTTTTTTTTTATTATACTGCCCTTAAGAATCACATGGATTTCAAATGAAGGACAAGGGAATAGAAAAATGAACTAAGTAAATATATTGAAAACCTTCTGATACTAACTTTAAGAGAGTTATAAGCATTAAAGCCTTTTCTAACTTTTAAAATTCTAAACTTAAAAAATGTAAAATGAATGGTTTATTTCTTCTAATTCCAGTGAGATATTTTAAGAACATTTGTCTGAGACATTTTCAAATTTTATTCTAATTTTACTAAACTAACTCTCTTCTGCTGGGCAGATTAACAACATTGGAAGTTGCTTCCAGGAAAAAAACAAAAATTTTTTTTTCTAGCTAATTGTTTATCTGGGAGGATGCAAATGGTGGTTTTAAGTCCTTTAAGTCATCCATCATGCCTGGCAGCCTCTATTGTCTCATTGTTGGGTTTGAGCCAAGTGAGACCCTTTCTATTGGTCTTGGGAGGGTGCACATAGATCTGGCTCTGCCAAATCTGTGTTCACAAGGAGTCCGAGCCCAGCTCTTAGGGCAAGTAATGTTGGCAGATCCATAGATCCCCTCAGGTTGGAAAAGATCATGCATCCTCATTTCTTACGTCACATTGAAGTAGGAAGTAGCTCTCTATTCAAAGTAGAAGTGACAGGACTTGTTCTCTCAGTTCTTCCAGTGTCTATGAATTACTGTTAGCTTTTAAATGCGTTTTTGTGGATATAATAAAATACTGTTTATAGTCAGGTACAAAGTAAGTAATTACAATGCGGGAAATGAAATTCAATATAGTTTTGTCATGGTTTTTTAAATTTTAATTAAACCAGTCTTAGAGTAAATTATAAATGCTGCTGCTTTTGTTGTGACAAGTGACATTGACAAAATATTAATCTAATGGATTGTTATTAACAAAAGCCAAATGTCCTTTCAAATCTGCAGGGTTTGGTTGTTGATTTTGTTTTTCTTTTCAGTTCGTGTTTTAAAAAATCTAGAGAAAAGAATAAAGTTTTAAAACCACATGAAATAACTCCACGTATGAGTATTTCATTGTTGATGTCTTGCCAGCCATAATTGCATACATCTCATTTATGGCACCGAAAACTTGTTCTTTTTTAAAATCAGATGTTTCTGTGGTCACTTTTTTGGTATCATTAAAACTGGAGCCGGGGTAAATAATCAACTATTGACAACAAAGCCTAATATTAAAGGAATAATCAGCCCATGTTCCTATTAGATCATTTCTGTTTTCTTTTACCATATAAATTAATGACATTTTGTTGGTTGTGAAATCCTTCTATAGCTAAATTATTCAAGTTATTTTCTTTGGAAATTCTTTTAACTTGAATTTATATAATCTGTAAAGAATGTATATTAAATATTCAAAAACTTTTCTTTATGCCAGTTTCTTACTTTCACCTGTCGTGACTTAAACGTTTTTTTTTGTTTTAGTGTTTTAATGTTTAAATAAATGTAAATAATTTAGTTACAAGGTCTTTATGGTAGTCCTGCCATTGTTTTTAATAAGACAAAATGTAATCCAAGGCTAAAAACACATTTGCTTATCTCTTTTTATTCTTAAGAACTAAGAGTCCAGAGGTTAGAGTAAAATCTCCTTTACTTCATAGATTTTCTTTCAACGTATTAGAAATACCTGTTTGAAAAGGAGAGCCAGTTCCTCCCCCTTTTTATGTTTGAGGGGATGATGGTAAAATCACATTATTCAGTCAGTTTCCACATATGATTTGTTGCCTATATTTTTTTATCCAGGGGTTAAATTGTTGTCACCACCAGCATCAAATCATTGGAGGGCAGGGGTAGGGAAGGTGCGAGACAGTTGGTTATAGACATCCAAATATGACGGCAGAAAAATCTCTGCAACAATATGGCAGTGGAGCATTTGCTGACTTCAGAGTGCCACATCAACCCCAATATTTTTTTCAGGGATGCTAAACCTCTTGTAACTGCTAAATTGGATTTGTCACTGAATGAAGTATCAGCTGCTGTTGGACAAGACCATAAAAGCCAGCCGGCTGGCCCTTTGTAGGCCGGGCTTACCCAACGATTGATATGTTTTAGCACTTTTGGGATTATTGTGATTAAGAGGAAACCATTCTGAATGAGCGAGAAAAGGGGGTAAGGACACAGAGCCCACAGCTGGTGAGCAGCATGTGTTGGCTCCAAGAAAGTCACCATTACGGCTTTCTCCTGGTTCCTGCCCTGATGGACGGGTATGAAATCTTTTTTTTTTTTTTTTGAGACAGAGTCTCGCCCGTCGCCGAGGCTGAAGGGCAGTGGCACAATCTCGGCTCACTGCAACCTCCGCCTCCCGGGTTCAAGCAGCTCTCTGCCTCAGCCTCCCGAGTAGCTGGGACTATAGATACCCACCACCATGCCTGGCTAATTTTTGTATTTTTAATAGACACAGGGTTTCACCATCTTGGCCAGGCTGATATTGAACTCCTGACTTCAAGTGATCCACCCTCCTCGGCGTCCGAAAGTGCTGGGATTACAGGCATGAACCGCTGCGCCGGGCTTGAAATTTTTATATGAGGAAGCGATGTCCTTATTTTCTCCAGTTGCAGCTCTCTCTGCAGGGAAAGAGACATTTGGAATGTTGTGGACTTGAGAATTCTGAATGCTTTCAAAGCACTATTGTGTGTGTGCAAACACACACACACAGTAACTAGAAGTGTTAGTCTAGCACAGGAGTTAATTGAATTAATGTGTAGGGAATTCAGTAATAACAACAGAGTGTCCTCTTTCATTTCCCAGATCCAAAGCTCTGTAACATGCATTAACAATGTACCTCCACATAGTTTGTGTCTGCGTCTGTGTGCGTGTGTGTGATGGCTAAATGGGAACTGCACAGCCAGTGGATTTGTGAACTCTAGCACCTGCACCTGGCTAAGGGTTTATTAAGTATGGAAACCATACTGTACTGTCTTTGTAGAACAGGTTTCGTCTCAAGAACCACCTGCCCCTTTTAGCGGTGGCCTTTTGCATGCATCGTGCACTAGCCAAGAGAAGTCTATCCAAGAGGCAGCTTGTGGAGTAGGTTGGTGTTTGAATCTTTCCCAGTACTCCCAAATGCACATAGAATTGGTTGCCTCTCTGGCTGCCCCAGGGGGCTGTGCCTCGCTCATGTTCAGAGTTTGCTCAGCATACCACACAGGAAAGAGGCCGGCCTGCCAGGTCCTGTGGAGCGCCTTTCCAAGCCTGTGAAAGGCACGAATCATCCAGCAGCCGAGCATGCTTACAGCTGGCCCTTTGCTAGCTTTGATCTGCGAATCAGGCCACACCATGAATGCCCTTATTGTCATGTTATGTGTACACAGTGTGTGAATTATTGAAAATAGGGAGGCCTGAGCCTCATCTGGTAGAGATTACAGTGCAGGCATGCTGGGTGAAGGTCTGTAATTGAAAATCCCCAGATGCTGTTTATTTGGCCTTTGTCACATGACCTGCTGCAGGAAGATTGTCTGAACAAAATGTTGCCGGCATGGAGAGTGGAGCCCGCCCTCCCCCAACCCCCAGGGCCTCCACAGACTCAGTCTGTGCACAGCTTAAACACCTGCCCAAAGGATTTTTAAAGGCTTAAAATAGATTCACTCATAGCATTTAAATAGAGGGCATCTTGCTTGTTGGTTTAAACTGCTTAAGCGGTTGTTGACTTGTGGAACCTTCTATCCACACAAGGGTTTGCTGGATAATTTCACTCTGAGATATCTTTACAAAGCAACATTCAGAGCCCAAGCCACATAAGTAGTTTGGGTTCTGCCTTTTTTTTTTTGGAAGTCAAACTTCTGTGTGGCAGATGAGCTTGCAGATAAAGCTACGTTGACTGTATATATTACTTCTGTCTTTAGAAAATATTGTGGGTACTGAGGATAAGGCCCTGAGTTAGCTTATCTGTCTTCTGTTTGTCCAGTTCATTCTTACCTATTCTGCCTGTAAAAAAGTTGAGGTGTTTCTTAGAAAATTTGTTTTTCTCAATTAAATACTGAATGTTATCCTCTCTTGTCAGTGGCTGATTGAAGCAGGATACTAAATCTGAAATTGATGAAGATCACAAGAATTAAAAACAGGGAAGATTGAGCTAATTTTGAAGTAAGAAGGACTTACTTTGAAGTAAGAAGCTTTCCAGGTTCATTCTGCTAGGGAACAAAACAGCCACATACCCTCTTTCGTTGCCACTTTGTCTCAGCTGTGCTTATGGGTTCCTCTTTGATTTCCTGGAGCTTAAGAAGAGGAAAGATTCATGGGTATTTCTGCATTCCATAAGCATCCAACATGATTGTGAGCTCCTTGAAGGCAGGACCCGTGTTGCATTCTTCTTTGCATCCCCAGTGCCTGCCAGCACAATGCTTTCTCTGTCTTCCTGTGACTTCCCCCTCCCTTTCTGCCTGCCCATTCAAAGAAGACAGTCACTGCCTCCCATGAGCCATGATGTCACCTATTCAGATATTTTTTCTTTCAGGAAGAGACTTAAGTCAGCAGTGGCAATATCATTAAGTAGCACATTCTTCATACAGGGCCAGAGGTTGGGAGAATGGAGTAGATGGGAATAGGATGTGGGTCCTGCCTTCACAAAGCTCACAATCTGCCAAGGAAAAAGCAAAAACAGGCAGAATACAGTGTAGCAAGCTAGTGCTAGCAGTGCACACAAAGTATGGTGAGCGGGAGGGGCAGACCCAGCCCACTGCTGGGGAGTGAGTGGAGGAAGTGCCAGCTGCAGAGGCCTGGCAGCTCAGGAATCATTGTGAAGTATATTTGGTGGGGTGGGGGTGGGGGCGGTGGCCATTTCACACAAAGGAAATAGCATCCAACATGATGGGAATAAGGATTTTTAGAGACAGAAGTATGTGTAGAGAGTGGCAGGAGAAAAGACAAAAACTGGTTTGCCCATGTAACATTTTAAGATTTTACCGACAGAATGTGTTTATATGTTACCTAGATGATTAGAAATTTATTTTATTTTAGTTTAGTTTAGTTTTTAGAGACGGGGTCTTGCTATGTTGACCAGGTTGTTCTTGAACTCCTGGCCTCAAGCAATCCTCCTGTCTTGGCCTCCCAAGGTGCTAGGATTATAGGTGTGAGCCACCCACCGTGCCCAGCCTGGAAATTTAAAAGGAGGAGAAAAACGAGGTGACTGTCCTGAATCTAAAGCTCAACTGATTTTCTTGGTTTGCTTGGTCAACTCCAGTGGGAGGCCTGTTTCTTAGGCCCCTGCTTTCTCTGTAGTCACTGGCTGATATGGGGTTACCTCTGGCTGCTGCTAGTTTTGAGATAGGTCAGATGTGGCTAGGGCAGTGGGGTCAATGACCCAGCATGGCAACCCTAGGAGAAAACATCTCTGGGCACCTGTCTCAGGCCCTTCCTCAGTACATCTCCTATCAATCTAATTGTTCTGTCTTTGATTACCATTGTTTGGCTTCTAGCCTCCTTTCTCTTCCTAGACCATAAACTCCCTGAGGGCAGAGAGTGTGTATTATTCCAGCGTGTTTCTCTTCTAGAGCCTAGCACAATTCCTTTTATATAGAAAATGTCCTATGAATTTTATTGAATGGGAGAGGGGAGTGCCTTGGGGCCAGATTATGTAGGCCTTGGATGCTTAGAGTTGAAGCCTTATTCTGTATTGTGGATGAGAAATATAGAGAACTTTAAAGTGATGTGTGTACAGTTCAGTCCATTTTATGACTGAATTCTGCCCCCATCTAAGATTTTGTTCTCATTAACGCTTAACAGTTGGTCTAATGTTAAGGAATAAGGAACTTGGAAGAGAAAGCTGGGTTCAAATCCCGACTGTACTGCTTAACTAGTTTGGGAACTTGGGCAAATTTCTTAACTTCTTTGAACTGCAGTTTTTCAGCATGTATAAAATGCTGAGCTAGGTAGAATTATGTGGATGTGAAGGTTAAATTTGTGGTATATAAGCACAGTGCTTTGGCCGGGTGCAGTGGCTTATGCCTGTAATGCCAGTACTTTGTGAGGCTGAAGCAGGAGGATTGCTTGAGGCCAGTAGTTCAAAACCAGTATGGGCAACACAGTGAGACCCCATCTCTACTACTACTACTACTACTACTACTACTACTACTACTACTACTACTAAATTAACTGCATATAGTGGCATACGTCTGTAGTCCTAGCTACCCGGGAGACTGAGGTGGGAGGATTGCTTGAAACCAGGAGGTCTAGGTGGCACTGAGTCATGATCACACTACTGTACTGCAGCCTGGGCAACACAGTGAGACCCCGCCTCAAAAATAAAAAACAAAAAACAAAAAAACCCGCAGTGCTTTGCATAGTTATGCATAGTAGATACGCAGTGCATGTCCTTGCCCAACTTTCTTGCTTTTTTTTTCTTTCTTTTTATTTTGAGATGGAATCTCACTCTGTTGCCCAGGCTGGAGTGCAGTGGCGCTCTCTGGGCTCACTGCAACCTCCGCCTCTTGGGTTCAAGCGATTCTCGTGCCTCAGCCTCCTGACTAGCTGAGATTACAAGCACATGCCACCAGGCCCAGCTAATTTTTTGTGTTTTTAGTAGAGATGGGATTTTGCCATGTTGGTCAGGCTGGTCTTGACCTCAAGTGATCCCCCTACCTTGACCTTCCAAAAGTGCTGGAATTACAGGTGTGAGCCACCATGCCCTGCTTTCGCCCAACTTTCTATAGCCTTGCACTATCTCTAAACCCTGCAGTAGTGTTTCATTTAGCTTATTCCTCAAATTTCAATTTCTTCAAATCGAGTGCATTTTAAAAATGTCATTCCTTCTCATCATACTTTCCATATTATTATTAGATTACTGAGTGTCTAGACATTTAGGAGTATCTTCAGCATGTTTTCTAAGCAGCAAGTCGTCCCTGAGCATGCCATTTTGACTTAATGGTTGCATGACTTACCTTTGTGTAGCTATTGTTATAGCAGCTTCGGAAGTTGATACAATTCTTCTGGTGATAGTTATGTTTTTACAACAAGAACTAAATACTGGACGTCCAGTGAGGGACATGCTGTTTAATGCAATGCCTCCAACCTATTCATAGGCATTAATTTACAGTCTGTCACAAATTTTAAGAATTTTGGCTATACTTACCCTCTGGCAAAAACCTCATTCCTGCTATTTATTCACTGAAGAATCCATTTCAAATTAAAAGATGACTGTAGCAAGCATGTAGCTTGCATAGTGCCCTCTTAACGTTAAGATATCACAATAAATGCTCTGTTTACTTGGGAACAATTTTTAGGACCATAACAGTTTAAAAAGTGAAGAGGAGGTAAAGATTGGAAAAGATGTTCAATTTCAACAACATTATAACAATAGAAGCATCATGGGTTTATACCAGATGCCATGTAGTATGGTGTCCTGAACAGGAAGCCTTTTTTTAACCCCTTTTAGGACTTTATATATCAGTTCAAGCAGTGAAGACATATAAACCCGGTGCAGTGACATTACATTACAGTTAGAGAACTGGGCCAGGTGCGGTGACACAGGGCTATAATCCCAGCACTTTGGGAGGCCAAGGTGTGTGTATCACCTGAGTTTGAGACCAGCATGACCAACATGGTGAAACCCTGTCTCTACTAAATAACAAAAGATTAGCTGGGCATGGAGGCTCATGCCTGTAATCCCAGCTACTTAGGAGGCTGAGGCAGGAGCACAGCTTGAACCCAGGAGGCGGAGGCTGCAGTGAGCCGAGATCGTGCCATTGCACTCCAGCCTGGGCAACGAGCGAAACTCCGTCTCAAAAATAGTTAAAGGACTATTTTAGAGCCCCTGAAGGTGCTGGAGCCTTCCCATTTTCTGTTACTAACGCACATAGCAGCTCTCCAGAGTAGGAGCTGTTATTTCCATTTTACAGGTAAGGAAATAGAGGTCTAGAGAAGTTGAGCAAGTTTCCCAAGTTCACACAAATCATAAGTCCATTTTCCTCAGAAAAATTTAAACAGTCATACCTCTGAGTCAAAGAACCAGAAATCGGCAGCATTGTATCGTTAAAGATTCTTCGTTAGAGACTAGCAGTGTTTAGCACTTCAAATGTGTGGATTTCACACTTCTCTAAGGCCAAATAATTAATAAATAGAGTGCTCTTAGCAAAGTTTTTCATTAACAAGACTTTCTTGGGTTAATGTTAAGATTAGCTTTTTTTTGGACCTGGTCCCTATGACTGTGGCTTGGGGAAGTGGCAGGGACATGGGTGTAGAGCATGAAGAAGCAACGAGCATGTGTTGGCCATAAGAGACCAGAACAAAGGTCTGGAAAATTGTGCCACTTCTCACTGAAATAGTTGCAACTTTAAAAGGATTTACACATTTCAGGTGATACTGGCAGTGCTGTCTAATTTTCATCATCTTTTTCTAGCTCTTTTCTTCAGATTTTCTTTGTACAAAAGAGGTGAGCTCATTCATTCGTTTATTAAAACCATTTATTGAGCAAGACACAGAAAGAAAAAGTATTTCATGATCTCACTTATATGTGGAATCTCACTTATATGTGGACTTTTTAATGAAAAAAAAAGTCATATATATACAGAGTAGAGGAAAGACAACAACGAGGATACAAAGAACCAGAAGAGGAGAGAGGAAATGGATATGTAGGTCAGAAGATACAAAGTAGCAGATATGTGGAATGGCCAAGTCTAAAGATCTAATGTACAACATAAGGACTATAGTTAATAGAATTATACTAGGCACTTTTAGGAGGATTTTAGCTATTCTTGTCACACACAAAAAATAACTATGCGATGATAGCTATGTTAATCTGCTTCACTATAGTAGCCATTTTATTATCTATATGTATCTCTTAATATTATTTTGTAAACTTCAAATATATGCAATAAAATTTATTTTAAAAAGAAAAAAAATGGCCGGGCACGGTAGCTCATGCCTGTAATCCCAGCACTTTGGGAGGCCGAGGCGGGCAGATTACCTGAGGTCAGGAGTTTGAGAACAGCCTGACCAACATGGTGAAACCCCATCTCTACTAAAAATACAAAAAGTTAACCAGGCATGGTGGCGGGCAACTGTAGTTCCAGCTACTTGGGAGGCTGAGGCAGGAGAATCACTTGAACCCGGGAGGCAGAGGTTGCAGTGAGCTGAGATTGTGCCACTGCACTCCAGACTGGGTGACAGAGCGAGACTCCGTCTCCAAAAAACGGAAAAAACAAAACAAAACAAAAAAATTATTTATCGAGCACGTACTTAATAGCTACCAGATCTGGGGTCACAGAGAACCAGACAGGTGCTTTACCATGGAACAGTCACTATCGTAGGAGGCGGGTGAATAGTCTGTAGATAAGTAATGGCAGTGCAGCAGTAGCATGGGTGCAGCAGAAAATGACTAACTCAGTTTGGATGGCTCCCAGCAGACATCGGGGAGAAAGTGTTCCAGGTGGGGCTTACAGGGATGAATAGGAGTTTGCAGGCAAAAGAGAAGAGAAAGAACATGTAAGGATAGGTGGTTGCACAAAGGCATGGAGATATCTTTGGGAAAGAATGACAGTGGTCTAGGGAACTCTGTGAAGATCCACGTACTAGAATAGAGGAGCCTTATACTGGAGTGGGCTCTTAGCTTTAGGTACCAGGCTAAGGAGTTTGTGTTTTGCTTGTAGTGGATGAGGACCTGTTGGAATAGGAAGGCAACATAACTAGATGTGGAGGTGAAAGAAAAGGTAAATGCCTGCAAGATGAGTGGCAGGAAATGTTGGGCCCCTGAGAGCCTGTGGGTAGCAGTCTATTTAGGTCACAGTTGGGGGCAGCAAGTTCAGGTTCCATTAAATCTCATCTTTTTTCTTTCTTTTTTTTCTTTTAAGACAGAGTCTCACTCTGTTGCCCAGGCTGGAGTGCAGTGGTGCGATCTTGGCTCACTGCAACTTTTGCCCCCTTGGTTCAAGCAGTTTTCCTGCCTCAGCCTCCCTAGTAGCTGGGATTACAGGTGTGTGCCACACGTCCAATGAATTTTTGTATTTTTAGTAGAGATGGGGTTTCACCATGTTGGCCAGGCTGGTCTCGAACTCCTGGCCTCAAATGACCCGTCCGCCTTGGCCTCCCAAGGTGCTGGGATTGATTACAGGCATGAGCCACCATGCCTGGCCTCCATTAAATCTCATCTACACTTTAAGTGTATGGGATACCAAGATGTAGAAGACATGGACTGTACCTTGAAGAAGCTTGTAGTCTGTTACACAGGGAACTCAGCAGAGTCTGATTGTGGGCGGTGCCCTGACACATGAAGTAAGGAACTATGAGACCAGGAAAGAATGGTGAATCTCACGCTGCTTGCCTAGTTAAGAGTCAAGCCATCATTCCCCTCGTATACTAAGTGATTTGTTTTTAACTCATAGCACATTTTGTGTCACTTTATAATATTACGGTGTTTCCCAGTCACTGGTCTGGTAAAGTGAGCTCTGGGCACCTGGCTCCCTGGCTTACCCCTCTCCATACACTTCACGTCTAGCACATGTTTCAGGCACGTGTCAGGTGAGGTTTCGTGGAGGAGACATCTGAGCTGGACCTGGAAAGATTTTCCTTGGTGGTCTTAAGGGGTATTGCAGCTATAATACCTTAGCACGGCAGGATGGGTTCAGGGAACTGGAAGCTTGATATGTATTTTGATGGTGGTAAAATGAATTAAGGTGGTGGTGGTGTGTCATGAAAAATAGTTAGGGGCCAGATGGTGGGGACAATACTGAACATCATACTAAAGCAGTTTATTCCTTTAGATGTGGGCAGTAGGAACCATGGAAGGTCTTATAACTGAGAGCGGTGTTTTAGGTAGCTGTGTAGAGGATGGATTAGAAAGAAAAATGATTGGCCGGGCACAATGGCTCACTCCTTTACAGGAGTGAAAAGCACTTTGAGAGGCCGAGGCGGGCGGATCACGAGGTCAGGAGATCGAGACCATCCTGGCGGACACGGTGAAACCCCGTCTCTACTAAAAATACAAAAAAATTAGCCGGGCGTGGTGGCGGGCCCATGTAGCCCCAGCTGCTCCGGAGACTGAGGCAGGAGAATGGTGTGAGCCCGGGAGGCAGAGCTTGCCGTGAGCCAAGATCACGCCACTGCACTCCAGCCTGCGCCACAGAGTGAGACTCTGTCTTAAAAAAAAAAGAAAAAAAAAGAAAGAAAGAAAAATGATCAGAGGCATAGTTACAGTATCAAGGCTAGTGAAACTATTCATTAGAGGATTAAGAAAGTAAGATTATGTGGCGTATCTTTATTGCCTCATAGAGAGTGAGCCACTAAGAAAACTTCATTCATATTTATGTTTCATCTAGAAATAGTTACAACAGAAATAACTTCTATCTAACATAGCAGTGTTGTATTTACCACGCAGCCTTAGACATTTTTACGTGCTCATCTCTTTCAGACTCTTGTAACCCAATGCAAATGTGTAGTTTGTAAGCAGTTCCTCTAAGATGCAGGAGTTCTATGGAGTCAGCACGTGATAATGTTATCAGCTGCCGTTGACTGATACAGACTCCTGAGAAGGTGGGACTTGAGTTATCGCCAGACACTTGCAGGGATATGAGATAGAAGTTCTGAGTAACCAGGAGTTAACACAGCCTTTCCCTGCATGTTCTTTTTCTGAAAGCTGTTTTTTATAAGCCCCTGGGTGAATGCAGACACATATTTTCTCCAGGGATTGCCACTGTTTACCACCTGAGGGCCGTCAGTCCTTCTAGTTTGGGAACAAGTAGGATCAGCCCCTGACAACCCTGAATGGGTGGCCTGGCTGTTTCTGGTGATTTTCCACATTGGTGCTGATTTCTGGTCAATGATTTATATTGGGGATTCACCGAGACCTTGCTGTCTGAACTTTCTCATTGGACATGCTGTGAGACTGGTTCAGAGGCTGTTTTTCATGAGCCTGTCCTTACACCTAATCTTAGCCTGTGCCCCTTCTCCCTCCCTGGCTCTCCGTCCCTCTCACTCCATCATTTACTCCATCGGTATGTACCCACTGAGGACCTGCTATGTTCTCAGCACTGGGTGCACAGTGATGAGCAAAACCCAGTTTGTGCTCTAGGCTCCCGTAGACTTCTCTGTCTGGTAGTAGAGGGATGGGCACATGTTCATCTTGTAGTCATTCAGATAAGTGGAACACAGTAGCCGTGCTACATGCTGTGAGCAAGAGGTGTAGGGTCCTGTGAGAGCGCATGTTAGGGTGATCTGACCAGTTCTCATGGGTTAGAGTTCTTCCAAACAAGGCATAAGAACCTCCAGGGTAGAGATGGCATATTTTCTTTTTCTTTCTTTTTTTAGACAGGGTCTCACTCTCTTGTTCAGACTGGAGTACAGTGGTGTGATCTTGGCTCACTGCATGCTTGAACCCCTAGGTTCAAGCGATCCTCCTGCTTTAGCCTCCTGAGTACCTGGGACCATAGGCAGATGCCACCATGCCTGGCTGATTTTTTTGTTTGTTTGTTTGTTTTTTAAAAGAGATAGGGTCTCACTCTCAGCCAGGCTGGTCTCAAACTGCTGGGCTCAAGTTATCCTCCTGCATCAGCCTCCCAAAGTGCTGGGATTACAGGCGTGAGCCACTGCACCCAGTTTGAGATGGCATCTTCTTACCCCCATAATTTTAGCATGTTGTTTGTGTTCCATCCACACACAGTCCATGTGTGACCAGTGGATGACTGGCCAGCTTCTGTAGGGCTTTCTTTTCTACTGTTGCTGGGACAAGTTGCTATGGCATCAGTGTAGAAGAAATGGTTAATTAGTAGCTCCTCACAGGTTAATAAATGTTCTTTACTGCTTCCTCTGGCAGTATCCACAGATACATACCTCCTAGATCTTCAGGTGGATGGATGGGGAGATAAAACACCCCCATTCTGTAGACCTCTCCCAAGACAGTGACATGTGGTTCCCTCAGTGTCCCCTTCATCTATACTTTTTGGTTGTTGGCTTTCTTTTTCTTTCTTTCTTTCTTTTTTTTTTAGACAGAGTCTCGCTGTGTCACCAGGCTAGAGTGCTGTGGCATGATCTCAGCTCACTGCAACCTCTGACTCCCTGGTTCAAGCAACTCTCCTGCCTCAGCCTCCCAAGTAGCTGGGATTACAGGCATGCGCCACCATGCCCAGCTAATTTTTGTATTTTTAGTAAAGACGGGGTTTCACTGTGTTGGCCAGGCTGGTCTTGATCTCTTGACCTCGTGATCTGCCCACCTTAGCCTCCCAAAGTGCTGGGATTCCAGGCATGAGCCACCGCGCCTGGCCAAGTATTGGCTTTCATATCCTAAAATATTTTTTTCCTTTTGATGAACCCCAGCTGATAAAAACGGACTCCATGGGCTGGGCACAGTGGTTCACACCTGTAATCCCAGCACTTTAGAAGGCCAAGGCAGGAGGAGGATCACTTGAGACCAGGAGTTTGAGACTAGCCTGGGCAACATAGTGAGACCTCTGTCTCTACAAAAAAAATTTAAGAATTAGCCAGGCATGGTGTACCTGCCTGTGGTCCCAGCTGCTTGGGAGGCTGAGGTGGAAGGATCACTTGAGCCCGGGGGGTCAAGGCTATAGTGAGCCATGATCATGCCACTGCACTCTAGCCTGGGCAGCAGAGCTAGAACTTATTAAAAAAAAAAAAAAGAAAGGATTGGTGGGGGCATATGACTAGAAGGCAGGTTAACACTGTCTTGTAGAATCTTGCCTGAGAAGTTTCTTTGTAAATCACTCTCCCCATGCTTTGTGCTGATGCCGGCGTGGATCCCCTGTGGAAGACATTGTTCTTTGCTTCTTTCCACTGGGTTATCTTTTTCCTTTTTTTTTTTTTTTTAAACTTTACGTTGATGATCTGGTGCCAAACTGGGACTACAGCGATGTAGGAGCCTCTTTTCTGACCTGAAGAATGACTCGGTCCGTAAATGTTGAGCCACCTGGGAAAGGGAGGCAGAGAAGAGATTCCTGTCATTGGTTCTTGTTGCCAAGGACTTTATGACCTGATTGCGATCATGACACGTGCTGAAATGATATCACATAGGGCAGAAAAAGATACGCGTTACCAGCAAAGAAGCCCAGGTTAAAGGCTTTGAATGTTTAGGGAAAGGGGAGGCCTCCACCAGCTGGAAGGCTCATGAAGGATGAGGCCTTGGGAAGACAGGCAGAAACCAGACATGCAGAAATGGGCAAGGACAGTACAGGCTGTGACAGCAGTTGTGCACCCACGTACAAAGTTCAAGGTGTTCACAGGAAACATTCGATAATCT
Organism: Piliocolobus tephrosceles; assembly: GCF_002776525.5. Taxonomy (NCBI): domain Eukaryota; kingdom Metazoa; phylum Chordata; class Mammalia; order Primates; family Cercopithecidae; genus Piliocolobus; species Piliocolobus tephrosceles. Next base: position 51,781,710 of record NC_045446.1, on the reverse strand, counting down.
AGTAGTACTACTGGACTGAGTTAGGGTTTGTGGGGTGGGGGGTATGTGGAAGACCCTTGTTTGATGTAGCTTTGGTCTAGCATTCAAGGGAAATAAGTTTTCTTTCTGATTTTCATTGTTTTAATGTGGAAGAAGGGGGTGGAGAACCCTCACGCATCCCTCCCGGTGAAGGGAAAGGGCCAGCAGATGTTTCCTTAGAGAAGCCAAGCTAGAGCTCCTTCCTAGGCCCAGGGCAGTCCAGTCCTGCATGGGTGTGAGTTTGCCTTAGGACTGGCCATGGCCCGGGAAGAGGAGCACTGCATTTGTTGCTTCTTTCTTGGTGGCTCCCTGACTCCATTCAATTACAAAGTGGCTCTTACACTGTTAAAGCTTGAGTGTCTCTGGGCTACAATTTCTAGCCACAGACCTTCATTTGCTGTGCCTCAAACATGACCTTGAGGCCACATCCCATTATATATACAGCCCACAACAACGTTAACCGGTCTTCTATCTGGTAAGGCAAGCACAGTGCAAACTCCATGCCTTTCTGCTGGGATCTCTCTCTGTATTGCCTCCTTAGCAAGAATTTCCATGGCAATCCAAGATGTAAGAGAAGCCAATGATGGGCTCACTTCGAACTGTGTTATATTATTTAGGGGGAAAAAAATAAAATGAAATAAAAACTAGATTACAGTGCCTGGAGAGGATGACAGTGTAAAAGTGACAGGTCAGGCTGTGTTTGTCCTTGCTGCTTATGTGCAGCCAGTGGGAAAAACAAGGGCAGCTACAACTACAGCATCTGAGGCTTAAAGAGGTGACATATTGTGCATTTCTAAAGGAATTTTTGTGTTACAAAGAAGCTTTATATATCTGTCTGACACATTAGACAGGTGTGGTGTAAGGCACAAAGGAAGACGGTCCCTAGGTGACTGCAGGATTGTTTTAGGAAAATAATAATTTAAGTTAACTTTATTGAAAGTCATTTTTGTAGCATCAGGTTTGCTGAATCAAGCGCCTCTCTCTCTCTCTCTGTGTGTGTGTGTGTGTGTGTGTGTGTGTGTGTGTAGATCATGGCTGCAGCAGGACTATGCTGTGTAGCTTGGAGAAGCACTTTCAGTTACATCAGTGATGGTGCTGCTTATCTTCTGGCCCTTAGGAAATGCTGCATCTTAGTAACATGATTAAAATCCAGGGCTGTGGAATCTGTAAGCTCACCCCTTTGGAGGGCAGGGCTGTAGAAATACACATAGGGGCCAGTGCAGTGGCTCATGCCTATAATTTTAGCACTTTAGGAGGCCAAAGTGGGCGGATCGCTTGAGCTTAGGAGTTCGAGACCAGCCTGGGCAACGTAATGAAATCCTGTCTCTACAAAAAAATACAAAAGCTGGTCTGGTGTGGTGGAGCAAGCCTGTAGTCCCATGAGCTACCACAGTCCCATGCTACTTGGGGAACTAAGGCAGGAGGATCGCTTGAACCTGAGAGGTTGAGGCTGCAATGAGCTGAGATCATGCCACTACACTCCAGCCTGGGTGATAAAGTGAGACCCTGTCTCAAAAAAATAATAAAAGAAGGAAATATAGGTAGGGCTTAGGATGTCATGTCAGGGCCACTGACAAGACTGTCTTCAGAACCTAGTTGATATCAACCATGCATATACAATCCCAAACAGCCAAAAAGATCTTCCAGAATTGTTTGGAATGGCATACTTCTTTAAATGGGTAAGTATAGTTTAATTCTGGAAACATTTAGAATTAAACATAGAAAATGTTAATAGAATTAAAACCATAGTGTTAATGTTTTTGATTTAAAGGATTTATGTATATCTGATACTTCAAGTAATTAAAAAAAATAATTTGGCCTAGATAACAGATCAGCCTGTATTTCCAAATTAAAATGTACAATGAATTAGCTGATTTAGGCATTTGATTTGGGGGAAGGTTGAAATTGTACTAGTTTTATAAGCAATATTTTAGTGCATTTAAGAGAATTTATTAGGTTTCTAAGACTTGTTTCAGGGAAGATTTTATAATTTAAAGCAGGTAGTTCTAATACTTAAAAGAAATAATTACTATTCATGGCTTGAAACATAGATGAAAGAAAGAACATGGGTTTTTGAAAAGTGAGCTTGCTCATCTGAAAAGCAAGGACATGAGAGTTAAGACGAGCTTTTAATGAAATAATGACTGCAGCGTAATGCCCAGACCACAGTACTCAGTAAGGACCTGTTGAAGTCATAATTTTTAGAAGTCACTGAACAACAGGATACGTTCTGAGAAATACATCAGCAGGTGATTTTAGTCATTGTTAGAAAATCATCAAGTGTGCTTACGTAAACCTAGATGGAATAGCCAACTACACACCTAGGCTGCAAACCTGTGTGGTGTTACTGTACTGAATACTGTAGGCCATTGTAACACAATGGTAAGTATTTGAGTATCTAAACATAGAAAAGATACAGTAAAAACATGCCATTATAATTTTATGGGACCACCATCATGTATGCAGCTCATTGTTGAACAAAATGTCATTATGTGGTACATGATTGTACTTCAGTCAAAGTATGAGTTGACACTGTTTAACTTTAAGGGGTGCCATTTGTATAGGCTGTGGTACAGAGTCAAATAGGGCTGTCTTGGATATTGATTTTATTCTTTCCACCCCAAGTGCTGCAAGAAATTGAAAATTAGTTCTGTAGGTTTTGTGTCACACCCATCAAGCTATTCTGTCTGTTTTCCCAGAAAATAAGCAAGTTTGAGGGTAGGCGACATTTTTGTCATCGGGACAAGGTTCAGACAAAATTGTATGTAATACAGAGCCCTGGATCTATTTCACCTTGGCCACTCAAATAGCCCTGAACAGGATGCACAGTGAGGCCCCAGGCTAGAGGATGCTTGGCTTGTCTGCAGACATTGTCATTTAGCTCTGGCTTCTGGTAATTAGGTACTCCTAGCTGGGCTCTGCTGTCAGCAAGCCTTCGAGACAGATTGCAAAATCTCTACAACCATCTGAGAGATGGAGAAGTAGATGCAATGACACTACAGGGGATATTGGTAGTTCTCAAAAGTTTGAAAGAGAATGCTTGGAAAAGCAATCCTCAAAACTGAATTTAGAGGTCCTTTTCCTGTGGTAAAAGGGTTCAGTCACAGAAGCAGGATCTGAGAAGATCTTGCAGGCAGGCATGATAGACTGAATCTAAGGGGATGAAATGGAGTAGAAAAAATGTAAGGTTCTGTTTTGAGGTCCGAAAATCTCAGCTGTGCATTAAAAAGACTGGAAACAGGGGTAGGGACTATCCAAAGAGGAACCCATATGAAAAAGACCTAGAAGTTTAAGTTGGCATATATTGATAATTTATTGTGCTCCTTAAAAATTTAATGCAGTGTTTGGCTGCATTAACAGAGGTAGAGTATTTAGGATGAGAGAGGTAATAAACTCACTCTGATGCTGGAGCAGGAGCACTGCCACACTTCTGGACTCCAAGCTTTGAAAGGAAAACAGACAAAGGATGGTCACAAGATGGTGTGTGGGAGTGTTCCAAAGCTTGTCAGATAACAAAGGAACACAGAAGGTTTAGCTTGTGTACAACTCCAGGAGGACCTGAGAGCTGCCAGTAATATCTGAAAGGCAGTTATATAAATAAAGGACTGGACTTCTTGTTAAGAGGAACAGGAAGGATCTGGGATGAAAGTTAAAGCAGACCCCCCAAAGAAGGGTCTTCTTATTCGTAAATATGTTCTAAGATAGAATGGGCTACTTCCTCAATTTTAGAAGTGCTGACTTAGGCTTATGAGGACTTAGACTTTCAGGAATGGGAATGGATGACCCAGGGATACTTTCTAGCCCCAAGATTTCATGATTCCTTTGCCTTACAGTGATGACCATGTCCTGCACAGTCCCAGTACTGGCAGGTGGTGGACAGAGCCATGACTATAGGACATTCTAGGCAGTGATGAGAGAGTCTTTGGAATTCTCAGACAAGATTTCCCTAAGGACATTTTGATGTTGGTCTTCAGTGTTTCCAGTTCTTTAGTCTGCTAAGGAAGATCTGGGGGATATGGTCACTTCCTTTCAGCAGAGGCTGTGTTATTTCCTTATTCATTCTTTTCTCTGTGCCCAGCAGTGTGGTAGGTGCTAGGGGTACTTTGAGGAAGAAGACAGAGTTCTTCCCCTCTTCAAGTATGCAGTATACCTGGGAAGAAGTGAGGCAGCAAACACAAATTTTACAGCTAACTATAAAGTTATAAATACTGTTACAGTTTGGGTACATCCTAGGAAGGAGAAGTGCAGTTCGTGCCACCATGGGGGTGTAGAGCAAGACAACCAAACCTAGTTGGGCAATTAGAAAAGACTTCCCCAAGGGAGTGACATCCAAGTGAGGCCTTGAAGGAGAAGTAGCATTTAGCACAATAGTCTCAGGCTGGTAAAGCACATGAGTGAATGCCACAGCAGTGGGCTTCAGACTTGTTCATGGCCAAAGGAATTTTTCACAAGGATGGAGCTGAGCTGATACAAAACCAGCCAACAGTAGTGCTATGAAATGGTGGTTTTCCATTTACTGTATGGAATATCTAGAAATAATTTCAGTTCCTGGTATTTAGAGCAAGTTGAAGTCATAAATAGGACCTGCTCAGAAGAACCCATGTTTTGTACGTGTGATTTTTATTTCACATGGTATCTTAGTGATACATTTCTCTGCTTAGCTTCTGGGGATGTTTTTTCCTATTATATTATGGTTTTCTGAAGTCAGGTTATCTAAGACTTCTCAGTTTCCTGGTGGGATACGGATAAAAGGTTTTTGTTTATACTTTTGGGCATCATTCTTTCGCCAGAAGGTTATATAACTTGGAGAAGATTGAGTCATTTTTTTCACTGACTACCTTTAGGAGATGTCTGCTTTCGTACTGTTAGCTTCTTGTCATTGCAGGGCTTCCATGGCCACAGCAGCTCATTCATTCTCTTGTGACTGTGATTCTGGCTGGAGTTAACTATGAGTAGAAACTTGAATGAGAAGGAAAATGAATATGAACGTGAATATGAAAAATCAAAGACTAGAAGGGAAGTGGGTTTATTCCCAGACTAATTCTTGTTTGTATTTGTTGCTTATATGAGTGAGCCACCACCCATTTCAGTATCAGCATACAAACAGATAAAAAGGCACATCTTAAAAAGATACATTTTGGCTGGGTGTGGTGGCTCACGCCTATAATCCCAGCACTTAAGGAGGCTGAGGTGGGCAGATCACCTGAGGCCAGGGGTTCGAGACCAGCCTGACCAACATGGAGAAAAAACCCCGTCTCTACTAAAAATACAAAATTAGCCAGGCGTGGGATTACATGCCTGTAATCCCAGCTACTCGGGAGGCTGAGGCAGGAGAATCACTTGAACCTGGGAGGCGGAGGTTGCCGTGAGCCGAGATCGTGCCATTGCACTCCATCCTGGGTGTTAAGAGTGAAACTCCGTCTTAAAAGAAAAAAAAAAAAAAAGATAAATTTCTATTCTCAGATGCTGGTCCAAGTTTAAATTTAAATGCCTTTCATCTTAATTTTTCCTGGTAAACATTTTTGCAGACAATTGTGCTGTTTTATTTTTCTAGCATTAGTAAACACATAGTTGTAATTTTAAAATTCTTGATTCTGAATTCTGTTTCTTGCTTTCAGGGGCTTTGTTGGTTTGGCTTTTTGGTAACCCATCTCATGGTAAATTCTTCTATCTTTCAGGTAGGAATGAATTGATAGCCAGATACATCAAACTCAGGACAGGCAAGACGAGGACCAGAAAACAGGTAAAATAACCCACCTGGAAATTGTGCATGTCAGCGAATGGCCCACAAAGGCATTTTGGCTGCAGTGGCTGGCTATGCTTTGGCTCCTAGGAGCCCCCAATTTGAGTTCCCTGTAAGGACGTCAGTGTTGGAGGTATTTTAAATTGGCTCAATTTTCACTGTTCATCATTTCAGTGACCCTTTATTATGTGGTCTTACAAGTTCCTTTTATACTCACGTGGGAAAGTGTCACTGCTAAGGACGGTGTATGAACTGCTCCTGTGCAGTATTTCAAAGCTAACATTTCTTTCCCAAAATGTGTGCCTGCGAACATTGCAAAAACTTCAGGTGCAAATGCGCTTGCAGGTCATGAAATTTTGAGATTTTGTGCATTGTAAAATCCTGGAACGATTATATATTAGTCATAATTTCAATGAAAAAGTAACACCAGCAGCCTTGAGTACTGGCCTTAATGTAATGCTAAATGATGTGAGTCCAGGGAACTGTTGCTTTTTAAGCGATGGCTTTTTGTCAGTAGCTGCTGTGACTGAAATGAAGTTACAACTTCAATACCTCTGTGCAGAGCAGTATCAGGAATTCTCTGCCCTTTGTCAGAGTTCTGTCTTCCCTCGTTCTTTCAGATGTAAAACAGCCCAAATCTCTGACATGAGCTAGTTTAGAATTGGAACGGATGAGAAATTAGTGTTTAAAACCAAAAAAAGAAAGGAGGGGGAAAAACCCCAAAAACCTCATGGGTGAGTTGTTAACAGAAAATAATTATTTTTTAATGTTGATTTATGCTGAATGATACGGCATGAACCTTAAAAACTGTAATCAGACCAAAAAGCTAGCTAAACTGTGGTCTCATTAAGATTGAGCAGCAGATTTCAGTTCTCTTCCCAGTGAGGAATTGTTTTCATGAGTGTTTATAACGGGGAGAGGCTCTTCCCCAGGAATGCTACTTGTGCCACAGCCTGGGAGCCTGGCTGCTGAGTCAGCACAAAGAGAAGTGGCCTCCTGCCAGCGCACAGAGGCAGCACATTGTCTGTTTGGGGGATGCTAGTGGCCCTCATCAAGTCTGAGAATCACAGAAGAACAAAATTCGGGTGAAAACAAGTAACAGCAGGAGCCAGATGGAGGGGTGAAGAGGATGGGGCAGTTTCTGCTTCTCTGTACTTAAAAAAAGAAAAGTACCAAAGCAAATTGGAAAAAAGAAAAATTGAATGATTGAAGCTCAAAGACAAAGTTAAAGATAAAAGGACCGTTTATTATAAATCCTATTTTAGAGCCGCTGGAGAGTTGGAAATGGGGTAATCACCACGCAGTCTGAGTCGCTGAACTTTTAAATGGAAGATTCTAAATTTCAGAAACCAGTGGATCTAATCACCTATATACTGACAGTGCGGGACCTGGGCTGTCTGCTGGTCTGTGAGCTCTGGTCATTTGCCCGGTGACCCTTCACTGAGGGACTCTTCTAAATTTAACCAAGTCCCACTGAAAGAGATGCAAATTTCAGTGGAATCATTGTGTTTCAGAAGCTGGGCTTGGCTACATTTCCACGCCCTGGCGTCCTGGGGATGTTTTTAGGCAGCAGTTGGTGATACCTCTCCAATGTGAATTTGTTGTTCAGCAAATCCATGTGGTTTTCAACCCAGATTTTTAACAGGATGGCTGGCTGGCTGTATTCACACATTTCGCTTTGTAATAATATGCAAATCCACTTGGCGCCCAGTCAATACCCAAAAGAGTTGAAGGATTAAAGACATTTATAAGGGCAAAAAAAAAAAAAAAAAAAAAAAAGCAGCTCTGCTAACTGGGTCTTTACATTTCTCTTTGAGATCTAATTTACATGTCAGTATTATTTTAACATTTGCTACAGAATCCAGAGCTCTTAATGAGATCAGAATACAACTGACAGCTTCAGCTTTTTGATTCTGCAGAATGTGCTAATTTATGGATAGTCTCTTCTAAATTGAGAAAAAGGGATTTTCCCTCCTGATACTGAGAAGCTATAAATATTTTCATTTACCTTTACCCCCACCTTTTTAATTTTAGAATGAAAACAGCCCCTCTCATCCCTCCCAAAATTAGTTTTTCCCAGTGCCTATGATTTCTCTCGGGTGGGAAAACTAAGATGAGTCTTAATTTTCATCCTGAATCAAGTCACTGCAGTGATGACCCAGTATGAAAAGCTTAGAGCAGCGCTGGGGGCTTGTGTCTGGCTGGGACTGTGTACTCCTAACTGCAGAGCTTTGTTGAGATGCAAATAACCACCCCCCCAACCCCACCCCAAAACCCTCCCAAAGAGTAGCGATTTTATATTTGATTTCCTTTTTTTGTTTTGTTTTGTTTTGTTTTGTTTTGTTTCCCCTCATAAACCCGAACAATGTAGGTGTCTAGTCATATACAGGTCTTAGCAAGAAAGAAAGTTCGAGAAATTCAAGCCGCCATTAAGGTACGTCTGGCTTGCCCACTTGTAGGGGGCTTTTCATCTCCATGGTTACAGGCTTTTCCTTTGTTTTCCTCCCTTCCCCTACCCTGCAGGTGTCTAGTCACATTCAGGTTCTTGCCAGAAGGAAATCTCGTGATTTTCATTCCAAGCTAAAGGTATGCGCTTTTCTGCTTTTTGGCTTGTGGTTGCTATGCATCTCACTTCCTGTTTTCCATGGTGACTGGTGAATGCCTGGTGCTGGGATTCTCGTAACCTAGTTTCCTTGCATGTGAGAGCTGTTTACATTTCTTTGTGTTTAATCTCTCTGTTTCTGTACTAGCCTCACATTAAACTCAGTGTGTGCGAGCGCGTGCGTGTGTTTGCGTGTGCGTGTGTGTTCCTAGTAACAATGCAAATGCAGCAGAGAGCTCTTCTTGATAACTTTTCAGCACAGAAACATGATTTTTTTTTTTTTTTTTTTAACCTTCAGATGTCCACCAAGCAGCCCTGGGCTAGAAAAACTTAAAAAAAAGAAAAGTCCAGAGATGCAAAATTGAGTAGAAATTCTTTAGAATCATTTCCAAAGTGGTCATGAAATTACCTTTTAAAAAAATTTAGAGATTATTTTAACTCATGCTTTTGATGTATTTTTAAGAAGACTTATAAAAAATACGTCTTTTTCATGCATGTCTCTTCCTGCAGAGTATTTTCAGCGAGATTTCTTCCACATTGCTTACTACTGTTTTTTTAAGTGAATGGCGCTCTTATTAAAAGAGAAATCTGAAGAGTGGCCTTTAAAAAAAAGATAGATCTTAGAGATGGAAAAGCTCTTGATCAAAGCCATTTGTAGTTTCATTTGTACTTGAGTTTACTTACTTTTTTTTTTTTACTTGTACCTCATTTTTCAGTCTCAAAATATATTTTATAGGAAAAATGGGGGCATTGATAATTTTTTATATACAGCTTCTTACTTTTTCCCTTTATAAAATTTACAATAAAACATACCTGACTTTTATTTTTCTATAGTGCCCTATTTTAGAAATGCAAAGGGATTATAGTTTGCAAGGAGGAGCCTTCGTTTGTAATAAAAATTGATTCTGGCCCATATTGATAACTTTCCCATGTGCCTTTTTTGGTTTTGTTCTGATATTTTTCTATACAGTAATTAAATTTGTGGTTTTGTTCTGAACTAAAAAACAGTACAGTTTCACACTTGAGTGGTGAACACTGCGACTCTTCCCAAAGTCCTTCTACTTTTTTTTATGCAAACAAGGCTGGCTGTGGAACAGGACAAGTGATTAGGAAGGAGCATTTGGTGTGCCCTCTGCAGTGGGCAGCATGCTGGCTCGCTCGCACGTGTGGCTGATGGTGGCTGGCTTTTAGCTGCACTGGCTGAGCAGTTGGAAGACTAAGATAACTTTATAGATCCTGCTTTTTAACCAAAGGTGCAATACTCTCTATATGGATGTAACTACCCCAGTTTTTGCTCAAGTTCTGACTCTGTTTCTAGTTTCTCTGAGCTAATGAATTAATGATGTACAAAGAAGTATACGGATAACAATGTTATTTCCATCTGTGATGATATGAATTGCTGTATTTCTGCACCGTCTATGTGGTTCCTGTGGACTTACCAGGCACACAGCCCTAGACTGAAAGCCCTGTAGGTGATGAATAAAGCTCTTCTGTTCAGAAGGGATTCCCATGGGATATAGGAAGCAGTCTTTTTCTCACTTGGTGAATTTTAGAGTTTTCTTCCATAGAAACAATTTTTCTGTTGCTTTATACATGTACATATGTAAAAATACACAGCTGTATTGATGTTTGTTTCTAAAAAAATTAACAATAATAAAAAAGAAACATTCCCTTGACTTTCAGCCCTGGGCCACTCTCTTTTGGGGCAGGCACAAGGAAGAGACAGAAACAGAAACAGTAGGATAGCAACTGGCTCAGCATTTAAGCTCCAAGAACCACCTCCGTCTTCTTGTAGTTTCTTCCCTTCTTTCCTACCATATTGTTCTTGGAAAAATGGAGTCCTTTGTTTTTCCATCTGCTAACACCAACTGAGTGTTCCAGGCATGGTGCTCACTGTGATGGGCAATTAACAGCCAGTCTCCTATTCAGGGAGCTGGCCATGTAAATGGGAATGTAAACTAGAGGAGCACTTTGGGTAAGTGTTAGCAGGAACAGCCGAAATGAAATGTGGGGTGCAGGGATGAGCTTCCTGGAGAGCGTATTGTTACTTTTGGGAACTGAAACAGGAAAGACAGCCTAATACGTGCTCCCTCATTTAAGCTCACTACAGTATTCTGTTTTGGGGGCATGATACTGAGGAAATGGGGGCTGAGAGAGTATAATTGACTAGTCACAAAGCCTTCCTAGTAAGTGGTGAAGCCAGGATTTGAACTCAGATCTTTTTACACCCTAAACGAATTGTTCTTTTAGATAAAATTTTATCTAGTGGCAGTGGGCAAATGTTTTCAAGCAGAGGGCTTCACGCCAGCACACTGTACCTAACTCTGTCATCCCTCACAGTCTTTGGGGCTGGGCATTCAGCCTTTGCTACCAGCCCTTCACTTGGCATCCACATTTTAACTTTGAGCCCTTGGTCAAAATGTGGACTTAATTTGGGTTGGTGCTGTGAGGGTCATCAGTAACTGGGGGGATGATACGGTCCTGGAGACAGAACTGCTTGTCACTACTCTGAGGGCATTAGGACAGTCGCAGAGAGAGAGGCTGGCTGTCACCTGCTTGCAGGAGTTGGTGCTGCTTTCACTCCCTCCATGAACTTCACTCCGTCCATGAACATTTTATCTCAGAGACCATATACTTAACCTTCCTAACCAGCCATTACCAGGATATGGGCTCAACTCTGTTGGTGTCCCAGCTCCATCCATACCCCCTTGTTCAGCTCTGGAGTCTAATAGCACATTTGTGAGGAGGCAGGGACAAGCATCTTTACCAAGGTCATCATGGGGTCAGGCTGATAGCCATGGTCTTTTTGGCCTCCCATGCTAGCTAATGAGATAAACTTGCTACAGAAAATTGAGGTCATCCCAAAAGACAACAAGGATAGCTTCTGGGTGGGTGGGGAGCAGGGGGGAGTGGCAGGAAGTATCCAAGCTTAAAATAGACACTGTGCTTTGCCTGGGAAGATATAGAAAGGCCTCCTGGAGCAGGTGGCTGGTGGCCGACCATCCCAGTAACTACCCTTGCAGGCACTGCCGTAGCCAGGCTGGTCACCACTTCTCCACAAACTCAGACATGGAAGGGGTAGACAAAAGTCTATGCTCCTCATTTGAAGACCAAAGCTAGGCTTGCATTTGTCTGTCCCTCTGTGGAGTTGGAAAAGTGGCTTACCCACAATGGAGGCCACTGCCAGGTGTGTCTTCCTTGTGAACCTTGTTGCTTATAAGCTTCTCTTTACTTTCCAGGGAAGGGTGTGGCAGAGTTCTTTGGGCTGGTGTTTTCTAGCCTTTTTAAAGTAGCAAAACTCATGTTTCTAATGGAAACTTTCTCTCTCAAATCCTTAGTAATGGCCTCTTGGGCTATTCCATTGAATCAGGTTTGAAAAACCACCTGTTCTAGGCAGAAGGAAAAGGAGGTGTCTACCTCCTCTGCTGTCCCTTCCAGCCTTTACAGACAGCTCCTGTGTCCCATTTAAAGCCCATGTTTTTAAGTTCTGTAGTTTCTAAATTCTGCCATGTTCCTCGGAAGAAAACAGACTCCAGGAGAGAGTGGTCATTTTGATGTCACATTGATAGATAAGTCATCCTAGCTACAAAAGTTACTCTTCTGGAAATCTGTTAGAATAAATTCTAAAGGTCAGCTTTATGCTTCTGCTAATTGGCAGTTGTTCTCAATGTGCTGTCTGTGTACTAGATCACCCCCAAAATGTGTAGACTTAAATTTTAGTAAAGAAAAAAATTGTTCTAGTGAAAGTCTTAAGATTTCAACATAGATTTGAACTTGAAAGGCATAGGAATGATTACTGAATTCAGTCCAGTGGTTTTCATTGAGAACCCAAGTGTGTTCTAGGTCCTTTTGTAGATGTTGGGCAATAGAATTGAATCCAGAGTTTGTGTTCTTGAGGAATGCTGAAATTTTCTGTTACTTTTTCCAGTGGGTATCCACAGGTAGGGAGCTCTGCAGTAGAAATTAAACAGGATAGTGCAGAGGCTGACCAAGTGAAAAGAGTGATTCATTCTGAGAGTGAGGGAATTAAAGAAAGCTTCACGGGGAAGTGTCGTTAGAACTAAACATAGTTGAAGTCAGAGAATTTCCATAAAGTTGGGACTATCTGGGGGACGATGAAGAACATTGTGTAGTTGGGGGCATACGGTGGGAGGTAAGACTGGAGGAGCCTAAGGGAAGGGCCCTCAATCATCCCACTGAGGAGCAGGGATTCATCTGTGGGCCTCGGGGTGTACACAGGGCTCATACAAATTAACACTCTGAAAAGACCTCCCTAGCCGGGTTTTGCAGGATAGCTAATAAGAGGGAGGCCAAGCCGGAGTCAGGGAGGCTAATTCCTGGGCTGCTTTAAGAGTGGGGAAGAGAGTCGCAGGCCAGGACCAGGGGCCAACCCACACCCTCGGGGCTGCTTAGCACTCATCCTTGGCTGGCTCCCGCTTCAGTGCTCTCTGCCCGCTCTGTAGTCTTACCTACTCATTGTATTTAAAGAATAAATTGTAAGTCCTGTCCTTATGAAGTCTGAAAAGTATTGTGTGCCAGAATTTTTCAGAAATATTTTAAATGGCAGCATTTAAAAATTAACTTATTAAAAGTTGGGTTCTCTTAAAGTAATGGTAATTAACTAGGAGTGTGCATCAAAATTAACTATGAAGTTTTTGTTGCAAAATCTTAAACATACAAAATTTAAACAGTACAGAGAATAACATATTAAACACTCATGTTTATACTATCTGGAATTGGTCATTTTCATTAAATAAGTTTTTTTTTTTTTTAATGAAAAATCAAGTGGCAAACGTTATTCTGTACTTTTTCCTCTACCTACCCTCCTTCTGCAACCAAAATTAATCTTTCTTTCCTACCACCCACAGTGTCTTTCCTTGCCATTTATTTCCCTTAGAAAATCAAATGCAGTGAAAACTCTCTTCTCTTTTTGCTCCTAGATTTTTGCCCATTGTCCTTTTTTTTTTTTGAGACAGAATCTCACTCCATCGCCTGGGCTGGGGTACAGTGGTGCCATCTCGGCTCATTGCAACCTCTGCCTCCCAGGTTCAAGCGATTCTCCTGCCTCAGCTTCCCAAGTAGCTGGGATTACAGGCACCTGCCATGACACCCAGCTAATTTTTGTGTTTTTCGTAGAGACAGGGTTTCACCATGTTGGCCAGGCTGGTCTCGAACTCCTGACCTCAAGTGATCTGCCTGCCTCAGCTTCCCAAAGTGCTGGGATTACAGACGTGAGCCACTGTGCCCAGCCGATTTTTGCCCAGTTGTCTACCATGAATTTGTGCAATAGCCATTGGCACCAACATGAGACTTTTCCTCTGGAATTTTTAGCAGCTTAAATTAAGATAGACTCGGCCAACAATTTGATTACCTTGGATACAGACCATGACTGCAAAGGAGAGATACGAGGTCCAGGAAATATAGGGGATGGTTGAACTAGAAAGGGAGTAATGCGAGAAGACAGTGAAGCAGGAGCAGAGAAGCTGGGAGAGTAGAGACAAGGCGCCAGTAGATTGAAGCTGAGATTCAAGAGCTTGGTAAGATGGAGAACAGGAAAAAGAAAAAAAAAAAAAAAAAGGCATTTGTGGCCAGAGCATAGTAATTTTGGAAATTAAATTTATACATGCAGAGTTGTGGGGATTTTCTCTCCCCGCTCCCCTCTCCCGCCGTGAGGTTGGGGCATTTTCAAAATGTCTAGGACAAGGCTGGGCACGGTGGCTCACACCTGTAATCCTAGCACTTTGGGAGGCTGAGATGGGCAGATTGCCTGAGCCCAAGAGTTAGAGACCAGCCTGGGCAACACGGTGAAACCCTGTCTCTACTAAAATACAAAAAGGTAGACAAGTATGGCAGTGTGCACCTGTAGTTATAAGCTACTTGGCAGTGTGCACCTGAGGCAGGAGGATTGCTTGAACCTGGGAGGTGGAGGTTGCAGTGAGCCGAGATTGCACTGCTGCACTCCAGCCTGGGTGACAGAGCGAGAGACTGTCTCCAAAAAAAAAAAAATGTCTAGGACAGAAGCTAGAGTACTAACTACAGGCCTAGAAGAGAGCTTAGCTTTGAAGGAGTTGTTTCTCAGTGATGGGAGTGCTGTGTGTTTGCCTCCTACTCAGACAAAACCTTTTTGACCCACTGCTCTCAAGGGGGTAGGTTTTATAGATGACCCATAGCCCGTAGCTGGGCCTGAGTCTAATTCTAAAGTGTAAGATGAATCCGTGCAGTTGCAGTGTGAAAGAGGCTTCTAGGCCTGTGGAATATCCATTTAAGGACCCGAAGATGCTGAGTTAGAGGTCTCCCTTGGACCTTGTGTTGCCAACTGCAGAGACAGCAAGGTCACTGACACCAGCTTTACCTGTTGTCTTCCATCTAGCCCTTTCCCTTAGTTTAGTCCCTACTGGCATCTCCAGTGGAATAGTGAGAAGCAGCAGCATGTCTGAGGATTAGCTCACAGCCTTAGAAATTATTCTCTACTTCGAATTGTTTCACTCACCATTAATTCATCAAAAAGTCATTAACTGGTCTTTTAAGCTCCAGGGATTTATTATCCTAGCATGTAGAAAGGATGCAGAAGCGTTCTTCATGTGTTAAGCAGTCTTTTTCCTACTCAGAGTTTCTTTGTAGAGTTCTGTGCCTGAGTCTCTTTCTCTGTATGTTCAGTTGCCCTAGGAAGTTGTTCATACCCCGCTCAGAGTTCTTCTTTCCCCATTAGCAGCAAAAAGGCAATCCTTTCTTGCTGTTTTCAGAAGCTTGTGGCAGCCACAGCCAAGGTCTGGGAAGCACCACCACACTGTGGGCCATCTCCATCTTCCCATGAAGATGGGCCAAACCACCTCTGGTTCACTTCTTGAGTGTGTTTGGGTGAGTGTATGACTCGGGACAAAACTAAGAGGAAAGGAAGTCTTCGCCATGCCCTTCCCTCAGCAGGAATACATCTTATGCAGTAGATGTATTCATGCCAGGCTCTGGGTGTGTACTGAAGAAAAACCTGTATTTGCTGACATTGCATCATCCCAGTAGAGCAGAAAAAGACCTGAGCCCCTCTGATTATGTCCAGTCGCTGGTGACTAATTTATGAGCTACATGTGCTCCCCCAGGGCCGTTTTCTTGTTCTCGCCCTGGTGGCCTTTGTGATTTGATTTCTGAACAGGCCATTCTTTCCAATCTGCTGTTCCTTCCAATAAGCAGAGAGCTTAAAGTTCAAATTGTTGATTTAATTCTTTTGAGTTCAAGAACTTCACTGGGGCATTGCTAAAGTCCACACTGCTGAATCATGTTTGTATCATCACTGATTCCATCCAGGAATGGGCCTGTCCACAGGGAAGGTAGACATGCTTCACTTCACTCTGTGGTGCCCCGTGAAGCCCCTGAGCCACTCTGCTCCTTCAGGACTTGGCTGTTAGCAGTGCAGGAGGCAAGGAAAGCCTGAGCAACAACCTCCTTTGTCTGTGTCCGCACCAAGACACTTGGCCTTGTCACAGGATTTGGGAAATGATACAATCTTTCCTGGCATTTCCCAGTCTTCAGGGGGAGTTCTTTTGCATTTATGACATATACCCTTTCTCCTCAAAGATATTTTTATTACCTTGTTTTTAATTTAACTGAACAAAAACTAAGATTGGAGACAATTTCTCAGGCTTCAGTTAGAACCACTTACCAACAGTGTGGTGATGGAGAAATTAACGATGGGAGCCAGAGCACTGAATATGTAGATAAAGATAATTCTGTGTGAACTGAGCCAGGTTTGGATTTTCTTTTTAAGGGCAACAGAAACAGCCTCATTCTACATTTTTATCTCTTCATAGAGAAAACCCATTGTTAATGGGCCTCCAACTTAGATAATGCCCTAGAGTGACATCAATTCGAAAGATTATCTAGTGAGGACTAGGGCTCCTGAGCTTTTCAGGTCCTGAGCAGGATCCAGCCTGGAAAGCCAGTCAGTCACCTGGGCCCTGTAGACTGCAGGCTCACCCAGGGCCAAGGCTGCAGGCACCGTGCTAAGTACTTAAAGCAGTCCTGAATGGAAGTGTTTTTATCTTCGATTTATAAATTAGGACGCAGAGGCTTGGAATAGTTAACTGACTTGCTTAGAGTCACAAGTCTGAAGTTAATCCAGGCATATCTGGTGCCAAAAGCCAAGCTCTTCGCAGGATGTCCTGCTGCCTTCCCAGAGAGTACTAGTCCAGGATGAGGTTCATTTTCCTGACTTGGGATGCTTTGTGTTGTCTCCCTCCACTGAGCCCTCTTCATTGTGTCTGTATGTTTGAAGGAAACAGAAGATAAACAATGGGAGCAAGGACTCACTCTGGGACTTAACTTGAGCCTGGAGCCAGTTTGGGTTCCTCTGGCTCCTTGCTGTCACCTCCTAGAGAAAAGTGGGCTAAGGTCAGAAGGGTGCCTTCTCCCAGACACCTGGATCTGGCATGAAGCTGTCCTAAATCCCAGGCTTCCTGGGAGAGAGTCATGAGGCACACCTATGAGTTTACTTATCTATAATTCTCATCTACAATCCTTTATGATGTGAAGCCCCACATCAGAGTTAAAGGAAACGCTGTTGACAGTTATAAAATACCAAATATAGCTGAGTATATTTAAAAATGAACAATGGTAAAAGCCTTGAAAATTTTTCCTTGGATGTGAAGGGAGTCTTTGGCATTTGGAAATACAATAAGATGAATTAATTGCTACTTATTAGGCAGCAAGTCAGGAGAAGCGTGAATGTGCCTTCTGTCCTCTGCTTTAGCTGTTACCTGACCGAAATAGCCTCCTTTTGTATTTAGTCCTGCCTTTTCTAATGCTAAGCAAATTAGGGATCATAGCTAGAAAAAAAAATAAAGTGCCCTCCATCCTTTCTCCAAAACCATAATACAGTTCTGTGATGTTTATCTGCTCAAGGGGTATGGCTAGTAATTGCAGAGGTCATGTGAATCCACATAGTACAAGATTAGAAACAACATCTGCAAAATTACTTATTAGGAAAGTATTTTATGTTTTGTCTTTTTCTGAAAAAGTGATTTTGTAAGCAAATTGCTGTCTTTCCTCCCTTGCACTATGTTATGTTGCTGGTTAAAGCACATTTGGAGAAAAAACATTTAATAACTGTCAAGAGTTTTTGAATCCATGGTCGTTTTTTGACTTTACTATTTTTTCTAATGTAGTTGTTGGACTTCTATATGAATAAATTAGATTGGAATCCTATCTTTAAATTCTGAAATTATGGCCCATGAATAAACTGTTTGGAAGGTATTGATTATGCTGTTCATTAAAATTCCATATATGGCAGCTATCATATATTGTATATGCAAGCATGTAACCTTTTTATATTATCTTTAAAATTTGTTCATGGTAATGCCTATAGAGTATGAAATAACTGATTTTGCAGAATAATCAAAAACTGGGAAGCAGAAGAAAGAGAAGGGAACAAGACTCCTCTGATATCCAGAATGATCCATGAGATGTCCTCGAGTTTTAAGAGTACACCACTCCAGCCATGTGCATTTATGATACTGCTGCCCTCCTGTCACGTATATAACATGTAGATATTTTCCAAACATCGTGTCCATTTCAACCATAAAAAGGAGGCAGTCAGCAGAACGGAGAGCTATAGTAGCAGTAACCTTGCTCTGCTTCATGAAATATGAAAGCCTGTTTTTACTTAGGAACAATAACAATTTGTAAGGCTTCAGGCTGAGGAGTTTATGCATGACACAGCCTGCTGGACCATGTAGCAGAGGCAGCACGACCATTGAGTATGGTGTGCTGGAAATTGGATAATGACAAAAGTAGGGTAGATGATGAGACAGGCATCCCGAGTCTCAGGTCAGTTGGACCATTTGTTCTTAGAACCCATCGTCTTCCCCATCAAAAGTCCATAGACCCATGGTTCCTGCTCCATGAGTGTTTTCTGCATTGCAGGTCATGGGCTTGGATTGGGGTTCAGTTGGAAAAGGGAGATTTCCCTTTTCTTTCTCCACTCCCCAGTCATTTGGCTTTTTATGGCCTCATTCTTTGTAATCTTAGGGATAGAGGGACAGAAAATCAGTAATAAGGAGTCAGTGTGAACTTGTCCAAACTTTTTTCTAAGATGCAGTTTTCTTATTCTTGCTCATATGCACGTGTGTGCTCTCTCTCCACCCTCTCCACCCCCTCCCCCGCCCCGTCTCTGTCTCTCAGAATATTTCCTGTAACCTAAGACTTCATAGAGCATCATTCAGCATTAACCTAACAGTTTTCCAGGATCAAACAATGTGCTCATCTTTTGTAAATATCATCCACATCTCAGAAATGTTGGTGTGGAAACATCTTAAAATTAGTGTGGTGTACAAATGTAGCATGTTTTTGAATTTACCCAGCTTCACTTGTTTGGATAGGTTAGCCTCCTCCTCTTTAGAGCAGAGATGAGTAGTGAGGATAGAGTCGAACGCTTCACAGTCTGGGATATTAGACCAGAGTGACACAGAGGAGCAATTCGCTTGAGTCTGACACTTAGAGTTATTTTTTCAAAGCCAGGCAGGTTATCTCTGGGCTGAAAATGACAATTTAGAGATCTTTCCATTGAAATCTCTTAGCTTGGCATCCTTTTGAATTCCCATTTCAGGATAAGTGGGTCTCTAGTCAGACCCTTGGTTCTGATTTCAAGATATCCCTGGTGGTGCTTATTATTTCCAGGGTCACATTAGATTTTAAACAAAACATTTTAATCCTTTTAATTTTCAATATATATTGTAGATAAAGGGGAGATGTTATAAAAATTAAATGAGTAGTCAGAGTAGATCAACCACAAAAGGTAGGAAATCACTGGTATAGGCATTTTAGTCCATTTGCAGAAAATTGCCTATTCTCAAATAGGTAGGTCAAGTGCAGAAAGAACCTCTACTTGAGATAAAATTTCCTTTCCACACTTAGCTTTCTGTTAGGATGGCAGCCAAGAGCTGCCCAAATTTTAACATCCTGCCATCTTCTCACTAGTAGTTTCCTTGACTATATGCATTAAAAAGTATTTGTTTATAATGGAATTTACCCTCATAGCTACAAGTACCTTTAAACCTGGAAGGACATTAGACAATAATGTGCAACTTTTAATTTTGTAAATAAAGAACTTAGAAGTCGTTAAATGACTTGATCCACATAATGCAGCTCATTAATGTCAGGCAGGGACAGGTTTGGAGCCAGGTCTCCGGACACCCCCGTGGGTACACCTTTTATAGTCTTGGAGCAAGTCGGTGCGATAAAAGCAATTGATTTGTTCTCCTGCTCTTGAACTCCTGTTTTCATTTAGGTACCTGGTAGAATGCTGGGTAATGAAAGACTCAAACCTTACTTTGTTTAACAGAAGAAAAAGATCATGTTCTGAAGCTGTGTGACAAACAGCAAAGATAGGTGCTTTTCTCCTTTTCTACACTGACTGAGTTCCCTGTTTCAAAAAAGAATATCAGACTTGGATGAAGATTTCAAATGATTTTGAATAAGCCTGGCAGATGTCAAGCAGCTCAGTAAAGCGGAATGTGGAGATGCAGGGAACTCATTTCCATTTGGACCTGGACTTAGAATTCCTGAGTCGCCCCACCCAAGTGTGCACAAACAGATTCTGTATTTGGGCAAGGAGAACTGCCTTTGTCTGCAGCACTTCAAACACGTGGAGCTCTTCGGGTCTGTGAGAGGCTCCATGATGTTCTGGAATGGAGCCAAGCCCTCAAGTTCTTTTGTAGTTATTGGTCAGATGTGTCAGGCAGGCAAGACGTCTGTGCTGCCATTTTCCAGTCCCCCTAGCCTGGGCCCCAGAGAAGTTGTAAGGCTTATTCTGTGCTGAGGAAGGCACCTGTGGTCATACCTGTGCCATTACCTCAGTTTCAGAAATCCGCCTTGAGAGCATTTATAACCCCCTCGTTAGGGGTTGAGTGGCATGGGGGCTGGAGTCCAAAGTGACTGGTCAAAGAGAAACCAATGGATTTGTATTGATGTCAGGGTGGTGGTGATGGGAAATGGAATAGGTGTGACTAGGGCCATGGTTTCTGTTCATGGGCTACCCTCTGAGGGAATGGACCAGTGTGGAGCAGGTGAAGCCACAGAATAGCCAACGGTAGATTGCCTGACACTGAGGTCTGCATGTGTGGGCCCAGTTTGTCGGTTTATCATAAAATCCCGTCCACTTCAAGATTTGCCCTTTTCTGGCATCCTCAGTGTCTGAAATGTTTCAAATCTTAAAAGGTGAGCTGAGGAAGCTAGCTTTAGGTTAGAACGTTTGACAGATTAGCAAATGGAGCCCCAAGTCGAAGAATGCCATTTGATGAGAAGGAGATAACATCAGCGAAAGGATCATTCTGAGTCACTCTGACCGTTCTATTGAGACCCAAGAATCCTGTCAGCTTGCAGGGCCCTTGGAGTGTCACTCGGCCATGGGAGGTGTCATTACAGATGTTCATAAGACCTTGTGCATCCATGAAAAGCTGTTAATTGAGGCTTCTTAGTTTTTCAGTCACAGCCAGAGTAATACATAAGACACAAAAAATTAATGTGGCTGGGCACGGTAGCTCACGTCTGTAATCCCAGCACTTTGGGAGGCCAAGGTGGGTGGATCATCTGAGGTCGAGAGTTTAAGACCAGCCTGACCAACACGGTGAAACCCCGTCTCTACTAAAAAGACAAATACAAAAATTAGCCAGGCGTGGTGGCACATGCTTGTAATCCCAGCTACTCAGGAGGCTGAGGCAGGAGAATCGCTTGAGCTTGGGAAGCGGAGGTTGCAGTGAATTGAGATCGTGCCACTGCACTCCAGCCCTGGCAACAAGAGTAAAACTCCGTCTCAAAAAAAAAAAAGAAAATAATGGAAGTGTTAGGCTCTGTTTTCTTTTCTCCCCTCCTCTCCCCTCCCCTCCCTTTCCTTTTTTCCTCCCTCCCACCCTCCCTTTCTTCCTTCCTTTTCTCCCTCCCACCCTCCTTTTCTCCTTCCTTATTTCTTTTCTTTCTGATGGGGTCTTGCTCTATTGTGCAGGCTTGAGTGCAGTGGCTTGATGAACACAGCTCACTGTAGCCTTGACTTCCCAGGTTCAAGCAATCCTCCCACCTCAGCCTTTTGAGTAGCCGGAACCACAGAAGTGCACCACCGCACCTGGCTAATTTTATTTTTTGTGTAGACATGGTCTCTCTATGTAGCCCAGGCTAGTCTTGAACTCCTGGGCCCAAGTAATCCTCCCACCTCAGCCTCGCAAAGTGATGGGATTATAGGTGTGAGCCACCACGCCTGGCCCTTCCCCTTTCCCTTTTTCTTTTTTTTTTGAGATGGAGTCTCGCTCTGTCACCCAGGCTGGAGTGCAGTGGCACGATCTTGGCTCACTGCAAGCTCTGCCTCCTGGGTTCACGCCATTCTCCTGCCTCAGCCTCCCGAGTAGCTGGGACTACAGGCGTCCGCCACCAGGCCCTGCTAATTTTTTGTATTTTTTGTAGAGACGGGGTTTCACCATGCTAGCAAGGATGGTCTCGATCTCCTGACCTCGTGATCTGCCCGTCTCAGCCTCCCAAAGTGCTGGGATTACAGGTGTGAGCCACCACGCCCGGCCTCCCTTTTTCTTTATTGGCTGTTTTTCAAAGGTTAATGTAAGCTTTTTGCAAATTCACATGGTCTTCCTGACAGTTATAGGGCAAAGTAGTATCTACACCCTGGGAACACCTAGCAGATCTTTCTTAGGTGTTTTTTAAGGGCTTTTAAGGGCTTTCTTAGCAGTTGTTTAAGGGCTTTGATTTTTTAAAAAACTCCTTTGGCCTTGCTTTTGACGCCTTGATGTATTTTTTTCCATCACCTTTGTGTATATCAGTAAGCATTCTAGCAGCCTCTCTGCTGGTACTTGCTGTCTTAGCCTGAAGCTCCCTTTCTCGTTCCCTGGAGGTGGAAAGCACTCTTTTTATTTTGATGTCACCATTTTGTTTTTGCTTTGATGGCATTTGGGCCTGGAGTATAGACCCTCTATTGGCACTGGGAGCCTTTATATGCCTACAAGGCTCAAAGCCCTGCCTGTGCCTGCTGGGCCTGTCTCATATCAGGAGGCTGACTATTTCTCCGTCTGTCCTGGGGAAGCCATAGAACCAGTGCAAAGGAGTTGGGGAGTAGTTTTTTATTATTGCTGTTGTTGGGTGCCCTTCTCAATCATTGCTTTTCTAGATAGCCATCTGGATCACTGATCCTTCCTAAAATGTGAGAAGGCCCATACCCCTCTGCGTTTTATTGTTCCCCATGATTATATGTTTATGTACATACATACATACATACATATATATATATATTTTTTTTTTTTTTTAACCAAAGAAGAAAAAAAAAAACATCCCTTTGTATGCAATCCTTTTAACAAATTGTTTATTATTGTATCCAGGTAACAAGCATGGTAAGTATTTTCACCAAACTGAGTATTCTGTATTTTAGCTGTGCTTGGCAGACTTTTTTGGCTAGCTTTGTGTTATTAGCCTTGGCTTTCCTAGAAAAGATCTGTTTAGGAAAAGGAGAAACCATGTACCTGTAGCATCCCATAGGCTCCTGGCTTTAGTGCGAACCCATGTAGTCTTAGCCCCACGGCGGGGATACCTGAGAAAGCATGCGCCCCGCCAGCATGCTGCTTGGCCCTGTTACCCCCACCCCCTGCTGCTTCTGAGCCTCCCCAACCAGGTGTCTGCAGGGCTTCCAGGCCTTGCATGACCCCAGCCGCTCCTGGGACCGTGGCCCTGTGACAGCCAGGACACACAGATAGGGCTCCTCGAGTTCTGTGGACGGTCCTACCCCAGTCCACAGCTACATGTCTTCGCTCACCCCTCCTCCCATCCGTTTGCTTAAAAGCAGGTCCTTTATTTTTTTTTCTTCCTTAAATGTTTTAAGTAATTGGAGAAGTCTTCTGGAAGCTGAAAAGCTAAATAAATACATTGTCCACTCTTCTGAGAGGCTTCACATTCTGTTGGAAAATGGATTTAATCCCTACAAAAAAGCATTGCCCCATTGGGTCTTCCCAGTAAATGTTGAGAGGTACGGTAGGTTGAGTGTGGTTTAGCCTTCTGGCTGTGTTATTTATCCATGCATGTTTGCTTTTTTGGCCTATTTTGTGGCTCTGTATTTTAGTCCATGTGCTCGTGGCTGTGCCTGTGTAACCTGCCTGGTAGCCATGCGTTATGTATTAAGTCGGTGTGTCACTGTCACCTTCAAGGATCAGACTGCCAAGGATAAGGCCCTTCAGCACATGGCAGCCATGTCCTCAGCCCAGATCGTCTCGGCCACTGCCATTCACAACAAGCTGGGGCTGCCTGGGATTCCACGCCCGACCTTCCCGGGGGCGCCAGGGGTAAGTCATGAGCTCAGTCCAGTAATGACAGCTGCTGGGGTTGGGGTTGGCATGGGCCAGTGTTAAGCCTCCCATCTCCATTTCTTGTCACGTGGGTCAGGTATGTGAGAGGGCAAAGGCTACCTTGTCAACTTATAACTGAGTCTTAAGTGGTGCAAGTAAGGAGGGAAGGGAGGCAGAAAGCTAGAGAGAAAGAGAGGGATAGGAGAAGGAGGAGGAGAAGAAGAAGAAAAAGAAAAAAATGAAAAGGAAGAGGGAGAATATTAGAAGAGGAAGGAATTCTGAGTCCCTGAAGACATGGAATTAAATGTGCCTTTCTGGGTTGGGCTCAGGCCTCTTCTCTCTTTATCTTTTTCCTGGCCCTTGGTCTCTGTCCCTCTGTCTTCAAGGGCAACTAGCCCCTAAAGGGGCAAGGTATTCTATTAACATTTACAATTTTGATACCTACCAAAGGCTGAGAAGCGTTACGTTGTAATCTCAATCCTCCAGGTAATCTTGAATGCTTCTTATTGTCACTGCCATTTTGCAGATGAAAAAGTGAGGTTATTCAGTAGCAAAACAAGAGTTTGGATAGCTGGCATCCTAGTGGAATGGATAGCGATGTCAAGAATCAGCCTCAGGGCTGCTTGACTCCTGAGGCTGCTCTTTCCCTCCTCTATGTCATGCTGCCTTTCCAGCCCACACCAATCGCTGCAGGGAAGCTCGCTGCGGAGATGCTGCCTGCATTGCTTCTTGGAGCTCCTGGCCTTGTTCAAGCTTTGTCCTCTGCCTTGCTGGGCCTTCAGTGCTACTGTTGAGGCAGAATATTATGCAGGGAATGTTTCAGATTGGAGGGAGGGTACATGGATAAATCAATCAGTTAAAATATTTGTGAGCCCCCTGTAGCACACCCCGATCTTTGCTTAGGTGTAAGGAAAACACTGAGGAGCTGCTGCCTGCCTCTGCCCTTGGGGGGATTTTCAGGAAGGAGGAGCTAAAGGGAGCTCTGGGTTGCCAGTCCAGGGATATAGGTTGTGGTCTTGTGCAAGTGGTGACTGCATTTGCACTCTGGCAAGGCGATTCTGTTGGGTGATCAAACCTGCTATCTTTTAGCAGGGGTTGCGATGCGTAGGCATCCTAAACTGTGCTTTGAAGTAAACTCGTAAGTCTGAGGCCTCTGCATTTTGTCTTCCAGTTCTGGCCGGGAATGATTCAAACAGGGCAGCCAGGATCCTCGCAAGAGTAAGTCTGAGGAGGGGTGGGCACTGACAACTAGGGGCTGGTCCCAGCCCACCTGGGGAGAGCTTTTCCTGGGCCATACTGTTTTAGGGCCTGGAGGAGAAAGGAGCATTACACTGAAGTCCCAGAAGGCATCCCCTTCTTATTGTCTACTGAGGCCCCTAGCAGGAAAGAGATTGGCTTTTCAGATCTGGGAGAGGTAGAAGCACCTCACTGCCACCTTAAGTATTAGCAGTCGTCCAGCTGGAATCAAGAAGTGAACCCCTCTTCCTTCATGATATTGCAGGCTGAGCTGTGGTCTTTCTTGCCTGAGAAAGGGCAGCACAGGTATTCCTCTAGCCCATTTCATTCTGGCCGGCCCTGTGGTAGGGTGGCCAGTAGACAAATCCTACTGACGCCTTGGGGCCAAGAAAAGAAAGATCAGTAAACTGGAAAATAAGGGCTATTTTGGGATAAAAGAAAGGAAATCCTGCCTGTATGCTGTAAAAAACCTTGCACTGTTTGCCCTAGAGAAGGACAGCCTGAAGTATGTCCCACACTTTACCTAGAAGCAGTGACTGCTTGACCTCAGAGGTTCAAAGGCAGATGTCACAGCACAAGGAATTAAGCCTGTGTTTCCAGCATGTCCCATTGAACTGGCATGAGGCTTGGTGGTTTGATCCCTAGCTGGCTGCTGGTCTCTGTTGGTTTATGGAACAACTGCCTCTGCCTGGGCAAAGGCAGAGGCTACCACCTGCCTCTACCTGGGCTACCACCTGCAGGCAGGGACCACAGCAGTGAAGGACCTCCCACTGGGAGGTCATGGTGGGACCTGGATAATAGCCGCTGCTGCAGATGCGATCTCTGACTCTGTCTGCCATCTCTCTGTTCCCAGCGTCAAGCCTTTTGTGCAGCAGGCCTACCCCATCCAGCCAGCAGTCACAGCCCCCATTCCAGGTGAGTCTCCCTGAAACTCCCTTTTGGGAGCACAGCCCCACACAGCTGTCAGCTGGGTCTGGCACTTTGTTCCCTGAGTCAAGAGATGCTCAACTTTGCCACAGCTGCACATTGCCCCTGACTTGCAGGATCCTTGGGTAGCCTGGAGCTCAGGAGGGCCACAGGGGTGACCTCTGCCAGGTCCTGATTCCCTTCAGTCATCTCCCAAGAGCTTTTCAGATGGTTTAAGAAACAGGAAGCCTTATCATGATTATCCTCAGAAGGTGAAGTTGCTGCAGCCTATTCCTCAATAAAAACTGACCAAATTAGGCAGTCTAAGTCTTGAGGGTAGATAGGGTTTCATTCACCCTTCCTTAGATAAGTAGATTTTGGTCCCGCTACCTTTCTTTAAAGGAGAGAGTACATGGAAGCTCAAAGTGGAAAACATGAATCTGTCCAGCCTACCTGTCTCCGTCCCCACAAAGCGTACCCCCAATCCCCCCATGTGCGTGTAAAAAACCTTACACTGTTTGGCCTAGAGAAGGAGAGCCTGAAGCATGTCCCACACTTTGCCTAGAAGTGGTGACTGCTTGACCTCAGAGGTTCAAAAGCAGATGTCACAGCACAAGGAATTGAGGCTGTCTTTCCAGCATGTCCCACTGAACTGGCATGAGGCTTGGTGAAATGACTCCTTTGCACTACTCGAGGTATACAGTATAAAAGTCACTGCTCTCCCTTACGGATTCCCCAAACTGAAAATGCTTTCACATATTGCCCTGTTCCCCAGTACCACGGAGCATTCAGAGAGAATATTCTATAGTGCTAGTGACCACAGTCTTCAGGAAGATGGACAAACACAAGAAGTGCACAGCGTGTCCGGGTCTTACAGGAAGTCTTTGGAAGCATTCACTTCTCATTATCCCGTCATTCTTGGCTTGGTCCCCAAGTAGACCCCTCGGTCCAGGATGGATGTCCTCATGCTGCAGCCCTTAACTTTAGCTGAAGTTGGCTTAATGAGGAACATGTGCTTTGTGCTTATCTGACTGTTCACCATCACTGGGGTCCTCAGCCAGCATCTATCATCACCTGAGTTCTCCCCGCCAGACCTGGTGGAGAGGGGGCTGATGGCATTTCCTTCTGGGTCATCTGTAGAGCCCTATTCCAGTATTTGCCTGAGGCCCAAGGGGAGGTGAGTGACCAGCATCAAAGGTGACAATTGCTTTTTCAGGGTTTGAGCCTGCATCAGCCCCAGCTCCCTCGGTCCCTGCCTGGCAAGGTCGCTCCATTGGCACAACCAAGCTTCGCCTGGTGGAATTTTCAGCTTTTCTCGAGCAGCAGCGAGACCCAGACTCGGTAAGTGTGCCCAGAGAGGTGTGTCTTGAATCCAGGATTTCTTTCCTTTTACTGTTCACCTTCTTGCCTCTCTTTCTTTCCTCCTTTACCCCTGCTCCATGCCTGACAAATATCCTGTGTGAAAACAGGCCTAGTAAAGAGTAGCCTTTTGATTAAGTAAAAAGGGATTCCTATTGGCAGATTTGTAGAAAACAGCAGAACTGGAGGTGTATTACTGTCCTAAGGTGCTGTAGGGAATACTTGAGTCAGAGAGCGGGACATTTGCAAGCTCTTACGTTTTGTAAAATTTAGCAAGAAGTAACATTTATTGAGCCTTGCCGTATGCCTGGTCCCATGCAGAGTCATTTAGATATATGATCACAATTCATCCTCATAAAAACCCTAGGAAGCTAGGTACTGACTGACAGATAAGGAAGCAGCGTAACTTTCCCAAAGTCACACAGTTAATCTCTGATGGATTAGAGATTCAAGCTCAGGTCCTGAAAACTCTAAAGCCTAAACATTTAGCTGTTATTCCATACTCTCTTTCCACCTCTGTTTTCTCAAGATAGCAAGTTGTTCTCTAAGTGGCCAGCACTTTGGGAGGCTGAGGCGGGCAGATCAAAAGGTCAGGAGATCAAGACCATCTTGGCCAAAATGGTGAAACCCTGTCTGTACTAAAAATACATGGCCACGCGCATGTAGTCCCAGCTACTCGGGAGGCTGAGGCAGGATAATTGGTTGAACCCGGGAGGCGGAGGTTGTGGTGAGACAAGATTGTGCCACTGCACTCCAGCCTGGCAACAGAGCGAGACTCCATCTCAAAACAATAAAAAAAAGAAGAAGTAACAAAATGGCACTTTAACAGTTTGCCATAGAGTGCAGCACATTATAATATCGTAAATACCAGTAACATTGGCATCTGGACTCTATTTGTCGCTTTCTTCTTTCCTACCTCCCCCACCCCCATCTTGTACCCATTGTCCCATTGTTTCTCAGCCAGGCATTTCCCATACATATGTGATCCTCCCTTCTTTCCCACCCAACAAGCCCCGTACCCTTTCTTCACACCCACTCCTTGGCTATGAGTATGAGCATTGCATCTGTGTGTGGGTGAGCCCAAGGCAAAAACTGAAGGAATCCTTAGTTTGTCTCTGAGATCCTCACCAACTCTCACCACATTCTCTATCTCACCCCATCCTTCCCATCTCTTAAGTCCCATGCTCTCTGTGTGTTGCCTGCCTTACTGTCATTTCTATCATCGGGAGAAAGTGTCAGGAATGAGTTAAGAGCCTGTGGTAGATAACTGAGATGCTGAACAACTGGAGGTGACCTCTCATAGGACTGTTTGCACTTCACCTTGAGGAAAGGCCTCCCGTGGAGCAGAGGGGCTTGACCAGCCATCATCAGAGTGGAGAACCCATATGTGGCCCACTGATGTCTTTGTCCACAAATCGTGAACTTTGGGAGCTGGTGGAAAAATAGAGCTGTTTCCAAATTAGGGGGAAAAAATGAGGG
The DNA here is from genome assembly GCF_002776525.5 of Piliocolobus tephrosceles. Taxonomy (NCBI): domain Eukaryota; kingdom Metazoa; phylum Chordata; class Mammalia; order Primates; family Cercopithecidae; genus Piliocolobus; species Piliocolobus tephrosceles. The sequence continues at coordinate 51,753,050 of NC_045446.1, read as the reverse complement.
AAGGAATGTAAATCGGGCCCATCAGGACAGGTACAAGCAAATGAGGCTGTTGGGACCAGGAAAGAGAAGTGAAGGCCAACTGGATAACTCCTTCCAAGCAGCTGAGTGGCTAACAGGAAGAGTGATGGTGAGGGTTCCATCCCTCTAAGTGGAAGGCATTAAGACAGACTGAAAGATGCCCTGCGTTACTCTGTGCTGCTGGTTCTTTCTGGGAAGCTTACATAGTTCTTTGGTTGAAGGCTGGGCTTTGGCCCAGATACTGCTTCTGCCTCTTGTAACTCATGTTTCCATGACACTTTGTTGTTTACAGAGTACTTTGTGGTTGAGTATTTCATTCTGTCCTTATAGTGTCCCATCAGATAGGTTCTGTTTTTCCTGTGATAGGTTCTGTTTTCCCCATTTTATGGATAAAGAAACTGAGGCCCAGACATACTAAATGACTTACTCAAGATATCTAGTCAGTAAACAGAGGGAACCAGGAGCCCAAATCTTGTATTTCAATGCCCCCTTTTCACTATCGTAAAAGACCACCTCCCAATTTTGAGGGTCTCTTGAATTGTCTTTTCAGTCTGAATATCTCCTGTGTGAGCAAATTTCTCTTTGCATATGACCTTTTTTTTTAGGAAACAGCTCCAAGGCACTGGAAGGCAAAAGTCCCCACGTGATTTTTGCTTCCCTGGTTAAAATACTGTGGAATAGTTTATAAAAATTCTCTCTTTTTAAAAGAAATTAAAATATTGTAGTAGCTCCCTCATTGTTAGCTGTACTCTCCAGTTATGGACCTCTTAGGGCCCAGAAAGCTTGATTGCGTTTTTTTGTTGTATTTGTTGGGCTAAATATTTTGAATCATTCAGACCATTCTACAAACATTCATGTGCAAGAACCTGCACAGGAGAGGGGCTCATTGCTACCCAGACAGCCACAGCCTCAGCCCCTGGGGAGTATAATGCCTAGCAGGGGAGACAGACACGAAACAGGTGATTATCTGAGAGATCATTGCAATGTGCTGTGACTTCTAGGAAGGAAGAATACTGAATGCTGTAAGTAACAGGAAACAGGGCAAGCTTCCTTGCGGAAGTAGCCCTTAAGCTGAGAGATGGAGGATTGGACAGGGAAAGAATAAGGGAGCAGAATATTCCAGAGGTGATGAAGCTGAAGTGTATGTGGCAGTATATTAAATTGGTGACTATTTTAGGAAAGTCAAGACCCACTAAGTCACTAGAGTAGAGGTCAGAGATACGTGTTTCAGGTACATTCAGAATACACGTAATAATCTGAATGGGTAAACTGGATCTGGCCTGCTGTTGTTGAATAAAAAAGCTTGACTTACATAGACTCCAACACGTGACTTAAAAGGCCCTGAAATGAAGGAAGGCCTGGGCCCTTTGAGAAAGATAGTTATATTTTAGGGGATATGAATTGGGGACTGGGAGAAATGGAGAAATTAGAATTTGTTTAACAAGTACTTTTTGAGCACCGACTACATGCCACCCACTGTTTCAGGTGTTAGAAATTTGGTAGTGAACAAAACAAAGTTCTTTTTCTCATGGAGCCCACACTTGGGTGGAGAACACAAGAACTACCCAAGCAAATAAATACCCAGTATGTCAGGGGATGCTAACTGCTTATGTGGAATAATGGTCCTTTGTCACAACTGATTTTTTTTTTTTTTTGAGATGGGGTCTTACTGTGTTCCCCAGGCTGGCCTCAAACTCCTGGGCTGAAGTGATCCTCATGCCTCAGGCTCCCGAGTAGCTGGGACTACAGTTATGCACTGCTATGCCCCAGCCTTCTTCACAATTGAAAGTTACTTGCTTTTTGGATTAAAAGTGTATAATTTCAGAAAATAACACCCCCAATAGATATGTTGATGTTTCTGGCTTGTATTATGATACTAAGTGATGTGCATTAGACATTACCAACCAGAGCTCTGTCACTGCTGTGAAATTATTTTGCCTAACCTCAGTCGCTATTGTTGGTGTCGCTTCTGATATTCCTATGTTACAAACACTCATTCTGCATTGAACACAAGTGATTTAATGTATGCAAATGAATGTGGCAGATTGTGAATAGGATCTATATTTGATTTTAGTGGACATGCGAGGGCCCGAAGGTTGGTTCTTGTGCTAGAGGGAAAAAGTGGTGGCTGACCAGTTGAAATGATGGAGAATTAATAAAATTATTTAAAGCATTTGACAGTATCTTAAGTACCAGCCTCTCAAGTTAAATACTGTGTGCTTTGTTGGACAAACACAAGGTGCTATTACCATCAAGGTATAATGGTACTTCAGGGCTAAGGTTACACTGAAAAATTTGTATCATGTAGATAGTTTCTTTGGCTCTTAAGAGTTTTTGTGACTTCTCAGACTTTAATTTTGCTATATTTTTGCTCCAACAATAGAAACATTAAGGCCATCTAAAATAAACTCAGCTGATACATTTTAACAAATTTGGGCATACAGTACTTAAAATTTAACATCCAACATTAACCACATTAATTTGATAATAAAGCAAACAAAGTGACCAATAATTAAAGAGCCCTAAACAAGTTAAACTTTGCATTTGGATTCTCTAGATCTTTGTTACAGACAGACATGTACATAGGTTTCCCCCTACTTCTATGTAATGGTTTAGGCTCATTAGACCCAAGGGGTTATAAAGTATTTTTAGTAGAGAAGAGAACTTACAGGTATTGCTGGCAAAAAAGAAACTATGTAGCCAGGTTCCATGCTATTTGTCATTAGTGACTTCTTTCATCTTTACTGAGCTCTGTGAGGTAAGTTATTCTGTTCCTTTCTATGGAAGAGGCTTGGAGAGATGCTGCCTTATAATAGCCAGCTTTGCACCCCAGCCTGCCTGTACCATCTCTTAAGAGAAGATAAGACATAATTGCTGGCCGGGTGCGATGGCTAATGCCTATAATCCCAGCACTTTGGGAGGCCAAAGCGGGTGGATCACTTGAGGTCAGACGTTTAAGACCAGCCTGGCCAACATGGTGAAACCCTATCTCTACTAAAAATACAAAAATTGGCTGGGCATGGTGGAGGGTACCTATAATCCCAGCTACTCGGGAGTCTGAGGCAGGAGAATCGCTTGAACCCAAAAGGCGGGGGTTGCGGTGAGCTGAGATTGCGCCACTGCACTCCAGCCTAGGTGACAAGAGTGAAACTCCGTCTCAAAAAAAGACATGGTCGCACACTTTGGTACCAGCAAAGCCAAGAGAAGAACCTTATTAGTTTGTCTCCTCTTTAGTCTGAAGTGGCCTTAGAACCAGCGTTTTCTGAAATTTACTTGTTGGCTCACCACATATGTCACCCTTGCCAACACTGAAGACTTCTTCACAACCCCTCCACTCCTAGCAATAGTGATGGCCAACATTTACTAAATATTTTCTGTGTGCCAACACTGTGCATTATCTTACGTAATCCTTATGAAATAGCTTGCCCAGTGTTAGACAGTCAACTGACATGGGAAATAGGATTCAGATCCAGGTCTCCACATCCTGAGATTGTGACCAAAAAGGCTGTATGGTCCATTTGTACCTGATGAGTAGTCTGTTTTTGTAGCCTAGGACTATAAGAGCCAATGGGAGAATAATTAGGGGGATGATCGCCCCCTGCTGGCTCCGTGTTGTGTGTAAACCAGATGGCAGCTTCCCCAAGTTGGTGGTGGTTTATGTTGGAGGAGAACCAGCGAATCAGTCCCTCTGTTACCTTTGGCTCTACTAGAAGCTAAGAGAAAAACAGCAGAGGGTGAAGAAAGGAAGGAAGAGTGTAAAAAACAGAGACTATTTGAGTTGGAAATACACTTTCTACATGATTTCAGTGTTGCATATCAAAGGACCTCAAGTGTTAAGTGTGATATCCTCCACCCAAGGTGGGCTATTTAAAAGGGGCCTCCCTGAAATCAGGGTCCAGTTTCTGGAGGCCAAGTTAGGTAGATGAAAACCCGGCCTGGCTGAGCTGTCAGCTGAATCCTGAAAGTACATGGGGAGTGGTTTTCCTGATAAAGCCTGGAGTGATTCCTCCACCTCAATTCTGGGGCACGGCGGGTTCCTCCAACCCTCCACAGGGCAGCAGCTGGCAAAGCCCTGCCTGCTCAAACTTCCTGGGCACCAGGCTGTGTGTCTCATGCCTGTTGTGGTCTGGATGCCACAGTGAGCAGGAGCCAGGAAGAGAGCACAGAAGGGATTTACTTAGGCGGGAGTTACACAACCAGAGGAGGGAAGAGTTGCGGGTGGAGAAGGAGGCAAAGAGATTGTTCTCTTTAGATTTTGAGGAAGCACTCACTGCCTTGCAGAAGAGAAGTTCTGTGATACAGTACAGGAACAAACCCAATCAGGGAAGGCACACATTCGCTCAACATATGAAACATTTATTTTTATTTTTATTGTTTTAATTGAGACAGGGTCTCACTGCGTTGCTCAGGCTTGAATGTAGTGGCACAATCACGGCTGACTGCAGCCTCGACCTCCCAGGCGCAAGGGATTGTCCCATCTTAGCCTCCCAAGTAGCTGGGACTATAGGCATGCGCCACCATGCCCAGCTGATTTCTGTATTTTTAGTAGAGATGGGGTTTTACCATGTTGCCCAAGCTGGTCTTGAACTCCTGGGCTCAAGCGATCCACCCACCTCAGCCTCCCAAAGTGCTGGGATTACAGGTGTGAGCCACCGTGCCCAGCCAAGAAACTTATTTATATATTATGTCAATAATGATCCAGCATTTGTGAGCTCTGTTTTAGTATGCTGAGCATTATGTCCAGTCTATACATAAAGGAACCGTGGCTCAGAAATGCTAAATAAAGTTATCAAGATCTATCTCCAAGAACAGTGACTGTGCCAAGGTTTACCACCACTCTGTATTCTTAACCACATCACTGTACTTTTGAAGAAATAAAGGCAAAGTTCGAAAGTTAAAAATAGCTGTCTGTAAAGTAGGAGCTCCCCAAGCAAGGCCAGACTTCTGAGGGCCTTCCACATTGGGTAGATGGTTACTCCGGGTTTCCTCTGAGTTCCTTTTCCAACCCATAGAAAATTGTCTTCCACAAAACCAGTCTCTGGTGCCAAAAAGGCTGGGGGACCACTGCTTTAGAGCCTATCTATCATCATGCTCTAGTTGCAGCAAAGAGGTGACTGATATTAGAATTCTTAGCAGCTGTTTGAGATTTGGGGCAAATTACCTCACAGCTCAGCCTCAGTTTCCAGTCTGTCTTAAGTGGACATAACAGGATCGCTGCCACGCTCACTGTGATAATTACATTTAGTAATATTTCTGAACATACTGAGCACTCCACAAATGCTTCTGAACCTGGATGTCTTACAGTAATGTGAAAGGAAATTGAGCCAGAGATCTGGACAGGGATCAAGCTTGCGAGAATGTGCTCACTAGTTGCTTTGGACTCTACTGAAATTCTAACAGGAGTCAGAATAGTTTTCAATTACTTTTGAGAAGGAGTCTTGCTCTGTCGCCCAGGCTGGAGTGCAGTGGCGCAACCTTGACTCACTGCAACCTCCACCTCTCGGGTTCAAGCAATTCCCCTGCCTCAGCCTCCCAAGTAGCTGGGATTATAGGCGTGAGGCACCATGCCTGGCTAATTTTTGTACTTTTAGTAGAGACAAGGTTTTGTCATATTGTCCAGACTGGTCTCAGACTCCTGACCTCAAGTGATTTGCCTGCCTCAGTCTCCCAAAGTGCTGGGATTACAGATGTGAACCACCATGCGCTGCCTCAGTTAATTTTTAAAATCAATTCAACTTTTCATAAAGGTAGTAAATTTATGTGGTCAAAAAATCTCCAAGCATAAGAGAATGGAAGGGAGATGTCTCTTCCTTCTCATTCCTATCCTATCCTTAAGTAGGTAACCACTGTTACTATTCTCTTATGAGGCTTTGTAGCGATTTTAATGCATATACAGTCTAAGGTGAATATGTATTCTTCTACCTCACCCTGCTTTTTAAAGCGAGAATGTGATCTGATTTGTGCTTCAGGAGAGAGCCAGGGCTGGAGGAAACTGTACTGTTGGCCACCTGGTGGCTGATGAGGACCAAACCAGGGCAGGGGCCCTGGCTGAGGAAATGGCAGAGGGGAGAGATGTTATGAAGATAAAATTAAAAAGCCTTGTGGATTAATGAGCTGTGAGAAGAGAAGGATAAATGGTAACGAGTGGGTGTTTGAGACCAAGGATGCCGATATAATTTGAAGAGTCCTGCAACAGAGGAGGAAGCAGGATTGCTAAGAACTGATTTGGTAATAATGCTTTTGCCTTTCATTCTCAAAATAAGCTTGTTGAAATACGTATTGGAGACAGGAGAGCTCAGAGAGTTTAAGTAACTTCACCTGGGACCCGGCTAATAGCTGGCAGGGTTGACTATTTGAACTTGGTCTGAATTTCACAGTGTATGAGAAAGTGACACTTACCCCATTATCTGGAAAAGGGAAAATGGGAAGGGCAGGGATGGTTCTCCATCCACAGATGGACATTTCATTTGGGCTCCAGGAGAGGAGAGAGTTCCTGAAGGGGCACCTGGGCTTAGTGATGGCAGCCCCCTCAGCCAGAAGGAAGTGAGTTTTGCTGCCTGGTGTCCTGGCCCTTACCTTTATTTCTAAGGGGCTGGACCTCCTGGATGTGGAGGTGGGAGTTAGCAGTCTTCATAGTCAGAGGGAGCCCAAGATCTCCCCTCTGGGGGACTGGCAGGCCTGTGGTCGAGCCCGCATGGAAGGTCTGCAAATATATCCTGCAGATAACATGATTCTTTTTCCTAAAGGCAGTTGGTCAAATGTGGGCCCAAGGATGATTTAATTTCACATTTTTATACTTCTTTCAATGGCCTAAATCCACAGATAACTAAAATTCCGTTGTCAGAACACAGATCCTGTCTTGGTTTGGAAAATGTGATCAGAACAGCTCTAAGGACATATGACATTGATGAGGCCTGTGGAAGAAAGAAGAGGGGATGGCTGTGCATGGGGATTAGGTTGGAGACACAAGATAAGAAGCAAGGTTTTGGCTGGGCGCGGTGGTTCTTGCCTGCAATCCCAGCACTTTGGGAGGCCAAGGTGTGTGGGTCACCTGAGGTCAGGAGTTCAAGACCAGCCTGGCCAACATGGTGAAACCCCCGCTTCTAGAGAAATACAAAACTTAGCTGGGCATGATGGCAGGTGCCTGTAATCCCAGCTACTCAAGAGGCTGAGGCGGGAGATTCACTTGAACGTGGGAGGCAGAGGTTGCAGTGAGCTGAGATCGCGCCATTGCACTCCAGCCTGGGTGACAGAGGAGACTCTATGTCTAAAATATAAATAAATAAAAATAAAAAAGAAGCAGCAGCAAGGTTTCAATTCCTGATTGTCAGGAGGGTTCTTGCCTTTATCCTGGGCAGGATGGAGAAGGGCACTGGTGTCTCTGGAGAAGTTTCCTAGTTTTATAGTGGCTGCTGAGGCAGTTGCTCCATCTTGGTGTAGAGAACGGCTGTTTGAACAAATCTGGTTTCTGGTCCTTCAGAAAAGAGGCTCCTTCTCTCCCGTAGTTCAGGGCTTGGAAGTGATCTCATGCCAGTAAGCCAGGTCACCAGCATCTATGCGACTCTGTGTGGCCTGGGCAGAACTTTCACATTGACTGTTTCATTTGACCTTGGATACAGGCTAGAGTTCGTCACTGCTCAGAGGAGGAAGCCAAGGCCCAGAAAGGTTAAGCAACTTGCCTCAAGCCACTCAGCTCAAAAATAGCAGAGCCTAGATATTCTAACCCAGGTGTCATCAATGTGCCTGCCCATCTCATGCTTTCGAATAAGTGATCGGAAAGTACATTCGTCCTTCCAGGTTTGGGGAGGAAGGCTGCAGCTGGTCTGACAGTTGGCTGTGCTCAGTCCTTGAATTTATCTCAGGTTTTTCTCATGTTTTTCTAAGCCTGGTCTTCCAGTAGGACATAGGAGATGGAGTATCTCCTGGGGAAGGGGACGATGGCTCAGTGTGGAGCGCCCCTGTGCCCCTCACAAACCTGAGCCCTTGCCGAGCCACCTGTGAGCCCCTCCAGGCCCATGGCACACCCTCTTGTGGCAGCAGCCTGTCTGCTGGTGCTTTGTACTCAGTGTTTCTGAGATGCTCTGGCCACTCCCCCTCTTTCTTCATTTGGGAAGGAGGCCACTGAACGCATCTGAAAATCCAGGTTCTATAGACATTTCACAGAGGCCCCAGCCAGGCCCCCTCTGTTTTCTTTGGCAGGTCGTCACCCCATGCACCTACCTTCCTGGTTGCTCACTCAGCTGGTGGGACTTTCAGCTGCACTTCTGTGGGGAAGACACATTCTTGTCTAAGGAAGCAGTAACCCCTCTGTGGAGATGGTGCTGGGAGTGGGAGGTGGAAAGGATGCATCTTGGTGTGAGATCCTGGAAGGAGAGATTCACTTGTTTCTTGTTTCTCATGATGTTTCTCTCTGGAAAGAGCGAGGGGCATGGGATGAAGTGGCATGTCAGGGCCAGGTGGCCAGAACAATTCTGGTGCCCTGAACAGTGAGCTGAGGAGAGAACTCACTTCAGATTCACTTTCTCCTGGGCAGGAACCGTGAGCACAGATAGGCAAGCTCCTGGGCTGAATGTGCAGGAACCTTTCTTGGCTTGGCTCCACAGCCATTCCTTATCCCCCCAGGGGCCACCGCAGGCTGCCCAGCCTGCCTTGGGGGGTAGCTGGACAGACATTCCCAGCAGGACTGTGACAAGAAGTAAATGTAGGCGATTTGTCCTTGTTCTGTTCCAGCTTGTACATTAGCATCCCTTGACATGAGTTATTTGTCTTGATTTCTTTAAATTCCTAAGTGGATTATAATTTTTCTCTTGGTATTATTTGACAGCAGTCATTTTTCAAGGTTTCACTACGTTCTTCAAATACTTAGAATTTTTGGAACAAGTTTAGGAAAAGACTGCCATCTTCAGGTTGGACAGTGCAGTGCAGGGCCCAGTGCGTCTGAGGACACCTCACAGATGCTGAGAACTAGCAGATTTGTAGTGTAGGGCTTTTTCTTCCTTTTCCACAAAGATTGAACTGCCTTCATCAGAGATCTCTAGAATGTATTGGCAGTCCTTTTAAAAAGAGAAAAAAGCCCCAGTGACCACTGTTGGAAGTTGTACGTTGTGATTTGTTTCATCTACAGTGATGGGCAACCTCCTAGGCTGCCCCCACCCCACTTTTGGGAACAGACTTTGCATACCTTAGAGGAAGGTAGGAAGCAGGTGTCTGGAGAGGGTACTGTGTGCCTGAGGGAAATGCGGAGGCCAGACCGCACAAGACTTCACTGCCGCTACCCTGCACCCTAGCACCGATGGTAACATCAGAACAGTAGGAGTCGCCTTAATGTGTCTCAAACTTTCCCTCTCTTCATTTCTGCTTTAAGTTTTAATATGTCCAGTTTTTTGTTATCAGAGGGACAGTATTAATTTCACATTATTTCGTCCAAAGTAAAGAAACATCATGATTTTTCCAGAAAGTAACAACAACAAATTACTTGCTATGTACGGTGTTATGTTTTCCTTGCATTATCTCATTTAATATTCTTGACACTCTGACACAGTAGGTACTATTATTATTCCTGCATTATATTTCTACTACGTATACGTATTTCCACCATGGATGTGGAAACTGCAGCAGAGAGGGCTATAATCACTTGCCCTGGATGACTCAGTTGGGAAGTGGTGCCACTGTTCGAATTCAAACCCAGATCCCTCCTGACTCCACAGTCCCGGTGCTCATCACTCCTCACTGCAGGCTCGCTAAGCAGCAAAGAACAGCAAGGACTAGAAAACAAAGTGACGTCATAGAGCAGCTTTGAAGGAAGACGAAAGTCCTTTATTAAACCCCCAGGGTATCTCAGAAGCCCTTTGCAAGTGAATGGTTGAGTTTCGAGGGTTGCATTCACCTTTATTTTTGTTTGCAACTGCTATGAAGAATAACTGGAGGGATGATAGCAATAGAAAGAGAAAATGGACATTTCTCCAAGTCAAAATAGAAATCCACATATTCAGATGGCATCAGGTACCGCATGGCATCCTTGATCCAGGTAGGGTTTTACTGGTGCAACATCTGTCCTTTTGGTGAACCCTACCTGCAGACAAGCATCCCAGCTCCTGTCCAGCTGTCCTGAGCATTTGAGCTGTAGGAAAGCTTTGCAGGCTGACCCGAGCTCCTTTAGAGCCCAAGGAACTTGTGGCCAACACAGAATAAACATCCTGAAGTAGTGTTTTTTGCTTCCTTTTACGGTTCTTTCCCTTCCTCAGAAAAACTCCATAATCTTTCAAGATAGTTTTTGATTGGTGGTTTATTTAATAAAATAATTGTATAAGCCAAATTGAAGTGCATGGCCCATAGGAAAAGCAGTATTCTGCTGCTTCATGACTCCTCACCTCCCAGTTCTACTTTTTGGGGACCATTGTTTGCAGCTTTTTCAGCTATTTCTTTGTATTAATATATTTACCTCCACATTTCTAAATAACATTCTTATACTGTATATCTCATTCCATTAATTTTAGGCCTCATCTATTGACTTCTTAACATAGAAGACTACAATTTAGTTCTCTAAATTTAGTATATGCCCCCCCCCCACCCATCTTCCTTTCAGTCCCCCTATGTACTTATATCACATTAAAAAAAAGCTAACATTCAGTTAATTTTACAAACCCATATACATTTTGCACACAGCATGGTTAATGTTATATATTGGAACCATTTTCTTAATTGTAAAACTTTTTTTTTTTCTGGGGTATATGGTTGTCTTTTAAAAAAATTGTTCAGTTTTACATACCTATACCAATTCATCCTCAAAGTTTCCAGGAGAACTCTTATGCTCTTCTCCAGATGGTGAGATATAAATCAGGTCTATTCTTTTGGTGACATCCTGCCAGGAGTTCTCAGCTCCATGGATCCACTCTGGACTGGTTGCTGACCTAGCTGGTTTCTTTACCTTTCTTCTATGTTAGGCCCCATCTCTTTTTAAAATTTATTCCCTCATTTTGTAGGAACATATCCTTCTATAGCTCCCTGGGAACAAGTTACAAGGAAGGTCAGTTCTCTGATACCTTAAATATCTGAAAGAGTGTTCTGCTTTCATGTGTAGTGGCTAACTTGGTGTTCATTATGGTTTTTGCCTTGGACTTGTGAAACTTTATTCATGTTTTCTAGGTGATTTCCATATGTTTTTTCCTTGCTAATGAACAATACTGTATGTTTAATGTTGGAGAATAAGGTCATTCTATAAAAAGAGCAGATAAATGGTGATTTAGTTAATGTGATATGTAGAAGTGGTATTGACTGTCTTTATTATCCCCATCTTCTCCATAGGAATTTATGAGAACATATATTTATTTGGGAAAGATACAATTCTTAGAGGCAATAAGCTTGCTCTGTACAATCACTCTGTAGGTTCTACGAAGATGAGCACTTTGTTGTTAGCTCATAGATGCCTGGTGCCTAGCACAGTGCCTGGCATATATGATGGATGACAGGTGTGCCGGTTCATTCTACTAAAATCTGTAGAAGAAACAGGCAGAGTGAGTACCTTTTCCATCGCTGACCTTGAGATGTTGATTATCAGTTGTGCCTCTACTGAGTGCCTAGGGGACTCTTGGAGAAGTCAAAATTAGCCTCTGCTTTGGATATTGAGGAAATCTAGTCTTGGGCCTTGTATATGTGAGTCATTGACATTCACCCTTTTTCTGCTCATATCTTGCTCCCAAATGCCTGTTTTCTTTTATGAGTGTTTGTTTTGTGCCCTATAGAACAGAATTGCCCTTTTTTGTGTTATGTGCCACCTTCACTTTTGGGGAAACCACCACTGCTGGAGAAAAAATGGGATTTATTTGGGAAGGAGGGAAGCAAGTAAATAATCCACCTTAGCACACTTCCCTTATAAGGACAACTGGCAAGACTGGAAATAGAGCCTCACCAAATGGTTTTTAGATTAATTTCATTAAAACTTGAACTCCAACATATAGATTTCTTCCTTTCAGCCTTCTGGATTTGGGGACAGAAGGATTCCTGACCTACCCAGGTTGAATGAAGTGGAGAGGGTGGTCTGTTTGTTTCAATGCTGTGGTCTCCAGGGCTCCTTCTGTAGTACTTTGTATTCTTAGAAACAGAGTCACCACCTCTTGGCAGCAATGAAGCCACTCAGATGCCGATGGTCAGAGTTTGGTTTCAAGTCACCAGCCTTGTAGAGACAGTGCCCAATTTCCTTTGGCAAAGACAGCCTGCCCTTCTCTGTTCATTTCAGCCTTGAACACAGAGGTAAATTCCTCAAAATAGAAACCTTTGTGGACTCTGTCTGATGCATTTGTGAATCATGTTTGTCCCTAATTCCAATTTAACTTCATAGAAGCTTTAAAACATGGTTTAGTTTTTTTGTTGTAGTTCCTTTCCCAGATCAACTTTCAAAAAACGTTGGTTTAATGGTGTTGGAAAGGCTTAGACGTTTTCTTCTGGGGGACAGTGTGATTGATGTTTGCAGCAAACGCAAGGGCTGTGGTGTTGACAGATCGAAGTTTTATTAACTCCAGGACTATTCCTGGATGTATGACCTCAGGCAAGTCAGTTCATCTCTAAGCTTCTGTTTCCTCGTCTGTAAAATGATTTAAATTAAATCCACCTCCAGCAGTATCATGAGGCAAAGATTACCTGAGATCACATCTATAAGCAACACCATTGCTCACAGTGCCCAGTGGACACAAGTTCTCTGCCTTCCTTCAGGCACAGGTGAGAGGCCCACACCCTGAGCAGCTGGTTATGAGTGGGCCATGATCAGGGATTTGAACAGTCACTTGGCTTCACTGCTTGTTCCCAGCTCTTGGCTTATTTGTGTTTCTTTTCTTTTTTTTGTTTTACTAGGCAGGAGGGATAGCAAAAGCAGGAAAGTTCTTTTGCTTCTACCTCAGGATCTAGTGAATCTCACATGATAATAAACTATAACAATGGTCATTTTGGCTATAATTTATCAAACATGAACACTTCTTTTTTTGTTTTATTTTGTTTTGAGATGGAGTCTCTCTCTTATGCTCAGGCTGGAGTGCAGTGGTGTGATCTTGGCTCACTGCAGTCTCTGCCTCCTGGGTTCAAGCAATTCTCCTGCCTCAGCCTCCCGAGTAGCTGGGATTACAAGTGCGTGCCACCACACCCGGCTAATTTTTGTGTTTTTAGTAGAGATGAGGTTTCTCCATGTTGGCCAGGCTGGTCTCGAACTCCTGACCTCAAGTGATCCACCTTCCTCGGCCTCCCAAGTGCTGGGATTAGAGGTATGAGCCACCAATCCCAGCCCCTGTCAGACATTTCTTATATGCCAGGTCCTATGCCAAGCACTTTCTGAGCATTAGTTCCTTTAATATTCACATATGTTGCAAATATTATAGCTATTATATCCCCATTGCACAGATGAGAAGTCTGAGGTTTCAGGTTTGTGTCTGGCTCCAAGGCTTTTGTGCTTTACACTCAGCGCCTTGCTTTTCAGCTGCACCTTCATGGTCCCCATCGGTATGTGGTAGATTTTACCCCCATTCACCTTCTTGACCTGTGGATGTCAGGGCCATGGTCCCCATTTCCAGCAGTGCAGTGCAGTGCAAGGGACATTTTGATGTTAAGCGCAAAGACTTCAAGTTTCCCAGCTTCTCAACTTCATCCCAGCTCTGACCTGGCCTAGGGCAGCTAACGAGTCAGAACAGCTAGGAGTGAGGAGCCTGAAGGGAGACTCGGATTCAGCTCAGTGGGTCCCCAAGGCTTGTGTCTCATGCCTCCCATAAATTCACTCCCTGCAGAAGGCACTAGAATAGACAGAAACGGTGCCTTCCAGAACTGGGGAGGTCTGAGAGCTAGCTGTAAGCAGTGGTTATAAATCAGGGTTGGATGGATGGATACGTAGCCAGTTGTCTAGGTAATAAAGAAACAGTGCCTTTTGCTGTGTACTCCACATTCCACTTTGTGTTTCTGATTGCCTTTATACCAGCGTCTGTGCCCACACCTTTGCCCATGTTTTTTTTTTCACTTTTGCCCACTGAGACTAGAAAGACCAGAAGTTTCCTAGCAGCTATGACTGTGCCTCATACATTTCCATGGGCTGTTGTTTATAATTGGAAAAAGTGATGTGGCAACGTTTGAGAAAATGCATAAAAAGCTCAAAGATATTCCCTCCTACCCTTATAATCTCACCTCTTCCCACCCCCAAGTCTCACTTCCCTAATACAGTAGCTTTTACTTTTAACCTGTTTAAAAATAATTTCTTCCCACGTTTACTTTTAACCTTTTAAAAAATATTTTCTTACTTCTCAGGCATACTCTATTGTTTTATAGCATCTCCCAGCTTCTGTCTTAATGCCAGGCAGCTAGTCCGTGCAGCTGCATCCATGTCACAGCTTGATAGGATCCTTTTTCACTTCACCTGATATCTTTTAGGATTTTTGAAGCTTTGGAAAAGATACCACTCTGATGTTGACTAGGAGAGGGACCTGGTCCTCTTCCAAAAGATACTGGCCGCAGTTGCACTGCCCCTGTATGCAATACTGGCATCAGATGGAGTGTCCAGCCTCCTGTCTTTTGGCGTGGTGGCCAGAGATCCACATGTGGGTAGCAGGTTGTAGATTTAAACCAGTACTCCTTCAGGATATATTTCACAGGATTTTGTGACCAACTGAGTTTGAGAAACTCTAGATTATATGGTTAAAAATTTTTTTTATGGAAGTGCCTTTTTAAGAGACAAGGTCTTACTCTGTTGCCCAGGCTGGAGTGCAGTGGCATGATCATAGCTCCATTGCACCTTTGATTTTCCAGGCTCAAGTGATCTTCCTGCCTTAGCCTCCAAGTAGCTGGGACTACAGGCATGCACCACCACACGTGGTGAATTTTTTTTTTTTTTTTTTTTTTTTGGTGGAGCGGAGGCCTCACTGTGTGTCCAGGCTGTTCTCGAACTCTTGAGCTCAAATGATTCTCCCTCCTTGGCCTTCCAAAGTGCTGATATTAAAGGCATGAGCCACCACGCCCAGTCAGTGGCACTACTTTTAATACTCTAATATTTACTGTGAATCTCTAAGAGGAGAAGTCTTATTAAAACAATAATAGCTAGATTTTATTGAGTGCTTATTCTTGTTAGATCTAGGATCCCTGGTGAAGTCTGTGGAGTGTCTCATTTAAACCCTGTAACAATCCAATGAAGTGAATGCTATCATGGTCCTCATTTTAGAGGCTTGAGAGGCACTTGCCCAGTATCATAGCTAATTTGCCTTAGGCACAGTGTTTTATACTTGAGCAGGATGAGTCTACCACGCAATCTTGTTTTGTTGTTTTTTTTTAAAGCAGGCCCCGATGATGAGGTTCCAGGGACCGTATATTCTTAACCCATGTATAATACTCAGCTTTGCCCAAGCCTTCTGTTACCTGGGACCTCCTGTGGAATAGATTAGTACTCAGTACAGTAGTTGGAGAATTGCCAGTTTAACTTGGAATGTGAGCAGACTTGGACTGCTAGATAAAGAAGGCAGATGGAGTTTCTCATTGAAACCTATTTGGTTCTGAGGCCCATGGAGCCCCTGCATCCCCAGGTTTCTTGGTCTGTGTCACATTATGTTGGTGTTACTGCCTATGCAGTGGGAGAGGCATGCCTGAAGGGTCTGGAGTACAGTGTCTAGACCAGTGGTTCTCAAATTTGGCTGTATATTGGAATTCGCTGAAGAAGCTTTAAAAATTACTGATGTTTGACCTTATTCTCAGACATTCCAGTTTAACCTAGATTGTGCTCAGGCCTTTGTGATGTTTAAATGCTCCTTGGTTATTCTGATGTAGCCTGGGTTGAGACCCATTGGTTTGGACACACTCCTTTGTGGTCCAGTTACCATGTCTTATCCCAAAGCAAGGGGAAGAAAAGGGTTCACTTTGTGAGTGAAATGACTTAACGTGGTTTAGAGGTTTTTGTTTGTTTTGTCATGAATGAGTGACCTATGTTCTTTTTCATCAGCCATGTATGGCCTTGTAGATTTTCTCTGTGATCTATACCCCAATCCTAACTTTGCACTGACAGTGACATAATGAGCAGCCCTTATGCAGAAGTTTTGGATTGGTTACTAAGGGGACTGGTGACAAAGAGGCTCAGCACTCTTACTCCTACTGGAAGAAGGAAATGGGTACCATTGCTAAGACCACTGTATCCACGCCGTCCCAGGAGAGCTGAGACAAGAAGTGCATTCTGGGTTATGACATGCGCTAACTGCACACAGATTTCTTATTGGACTCCAAAGAGTAGCACTGTCATTTTCAGTTTTGTCAGGTGAAATTGGGTAATATGATTGTTTCTTGGTTTGGTAGCTGGGTAACTTAAGCTGTTGTAATTAATGTGTCTGCAAAAAAAGCCTTTTTTAGGTATTTCGGAAAATACATGTCCTTGTCAGTAAAAAACAATGATTGTCTCCACCCTAAGCTATAATCGCTTTTCTGAACATGCTCATCATTTCAGAAGCATTGATCCTAGGCTCGAAAGCCTAATTCCAGAATTTTGGTACTACTTTTCTTTATCTAGTTCAAGATGGATGAATCCCATGTTGATCAAAGAGTTTGTAATGGGAATGTTTCTTTTGGTTTCTTACAGTACAACAAACACCTCTTCGTGCACATTGGGCATGCCAACCATTCTTACAGTGACCCATTGCTTGAATCAGTGGACATTCGTCAGATTTATGACAAATTTCCTGAAAAGAAAGGTGGCTTAAAGGAACTGTTTGGAAAGGGCCCTCAAAATGCCTTCTTCCTCGTAAAATTCTGGGTGAGTAAGACATTGCTGTGATTTGTGTGGTTTTTGTCTGAATGGTCACATCTCTTAAGTGAGCACAGTGCAGCACAGCTGGCTGTGGATTTGCACTGAGTGCACCTTCATGTGCTTCTGCACAGTTGCTAAGGGAGCACGGACTCACACCTGTGAATGGTCCTCATGCCGGCCTTGTGCATCCACATGGTGCACCTGGGTGACATTCTCTGTCCCTGCCAAAGGGCAGGAGGGACAAGCAGCCTCTTTGGACTTCACTTACTCACAGATGGCTGGAGTAATAATTGGAAATGTGAGGCACTGTACCCTCTTTCTGTTTCTTCTCCATTAATCAGAGCAATCTATCAATTCCATTGGAGTGCAGGACCCGGAGCTGGGATGAAGATAAAGTTACATGCTTCAAGATTTTTTAAGCATCAGAGAGGAAATAGAATTGCTTTGCCAGTGTATACTTTATTTGTGCTTTTAAATGATGGGCAAATTCCCGTGGCTGCTGCAGCTTTGCTGATGTTCCAGAGCCTCTGAGAGGAGCTTTGCCACTCCTTCGGCACTAGTGAGGCTTGGGCCAGGGGAATGCTAATGGATCAGAATGGGCATAAGTATAATGTGTGTGGGCTGAGGCATTAGGCGCACCAGTAGACCAGATAACCTGCTAGCACTGTGAGTTTATGATTCCTCAGCCTTTACACACATTTTTTTAAAACTGTTTTAAATGTTTGTGCTCCTTAGCATGGCATTAAAGGCCCTAAGCGATGTGGTTCCAGGGTAGCTTCCTCTTGTATCCTGCCAAACCCCTGTTGCCCCACCTGCCCAGTCTATGCTCCGCCTTCTGTTTGTCTAGATGGACTTTCTGCTCCTTTCTGCCTGTACCACTGGGCCAGCTCCTTCTCTTCCATGAGACAATAGCTCCACTATAATAGAACCTTCCCCATGTAAGCAGACCATTGATTTCTCTTTTACTCCCATTGCATTTGGTCATCACTTCCCACGCTGTGTCATGATTGTTTGGATGTGTCCCCCTTCCTCTGGACTCTGCCTCGGGGGCCTTATTCATATAGTGGCTTCCATTTATTGAATGCTTGCTTTGTGCTAGGAGCTGTGCTGAAAGCTTTACGTGCATTTCATTTCATCCTCCAAGGTTTAGGTGGAATTTGCCTCAGCTCCACCTAGGAAAAAAGGCTCATAGATCACCAGAGACAGGCTTGTGGGTTGGGTACCTGGAGCTTGACATCAGATCTGTGTGACCTCAGTGTCTCTGCTCTGTTTCCTTGTTGCTTAATCCCTTGTGGACCCTGACCACAGGATCTGTCAACCTAAGCTTCTTCGTATCTCTATACCAAGCAAGAACCCTACACAAAAAAGCCCGACAGATGTGAGAACAAATGGATGAATTAAAGAAAAATTTATGTTTTAGGTTCCTTGGAAGGAAATTTGGATATTAAATTAGCTTGTTTTATATCTTTTATCATTTTGTGCTTCCATATTGAAATTTGGTTAATAGGCCAGGCACAGTAGCTCACGCCTGTAATCCCAGCACTTTGGGAGGCTGAGGCAGGGGTATTACATGAGCTCAGGAGTTTGAGACCAGCCTGGGCCAAATAGTGAAACCCTGTCTATGAAAAATACAAAATTAGCCAGGTGTGGTCGTGCACACCTGTAGTCTGAGCTACTCAGGAGGCTGAGGTGGGAGGATAGCTTGAGCCCAGGAGGTCGAGGCTGCACTGAGCTATGATTGTGCCCCTGTGTTCCTGCCTAAGTAACAGAGCAAGACCCTGTTCCAAAAAAATAAATTTGGATAGTAGATGTAGCCTTCTACTTATAATAATGGATGTTGGGTCAGTAATACACATGGACAACCTGAAAAAGTGATTACAGTCACATTTTCCTTTTCTGAATTGGTGACCTCCTTCTAGTAATTTGGCTTTTCTGAATTGGTGACCTCCTTCTAGTAATTTGGCTGGTGGTTGGATATCAGTTATATGGTAACAGAGTAGCTTTCAAAATGTGGCCTGTGAACCCCTAGGGAGTTCCTCAATATCATTTTAATGGGTTGACAAGGTCAAAACTATTTTTGTTGTAATACCAAGACATGATTTGCCTTTTGCATTCTGCTTATATTCACACTGATGGTACAAAAGCAGTGGGATAGAACTGCTTTAGTATGAATCAGAGCAGTGGCTCTGCTGCTAAAATTCATGCAGTTAAAAAAAAAAGTCCTTCATGAAATTTATTACAACCTAGAGTACACATTGAACACATGAGTCTATCACATCAAGGAAAACAAATGACATTATTTGTTGCTAAAGATAAAATTTGGCTTTCTTTTTTTATTTTTTTTTTATTTTTTTGAAACGGAGTCTTGCTCTGTCCCCCAGGCTGGAGTGCAGTGGCCGGATCTCAGCTCACTGCAAGCTCCGCCTTCCGGGTTTACGCCATTCTCCTGCCTCAGCCTCCCGAGTAGATGGGACTACAGGCGCCCGCCACCTCGCTCGGCTAGTTTTTTGTATTTTTTAGTAGAGACGGGGTTTCACCCTGTTAGCCAGGATGGTCTTGATCTCCTGACCTCGTGATCCACCCATCTCAGCCTCCCAAAGTGCTGGGATTACAGGCTTGAGCCACCGCACCCGGCATAAAATTTGGACTTTCAAATGAAAATTAGAATATTGGGAAATTTGTGAGATCCACCATGATATTGACAAACGTAATTTGATACAGTGTTAGAGCAATGAATTTAAATGTAACAGAGTTGGAAAAATTCATTGAGATGGTTTCAGATTCCACATTCCAGCCTACCATTAAGAAACTACTACTGCTTGTTGACTTTTGGCGTAGTATCAAAGGAAAATGACCACTATTATCTGAGGAGTCTGTCACATAATATAAAGCAGAACTACCTGTCTCATTAATTTTTTAAAAATACACGCATGTTAAAATTTTTTTTTTTAAATGTGTATCAACATGGAATTAGCTTATTATTTCTTTTTTTTTGTTTGAGATGAAGTCTCACTCTTATCCCCCAGGCTGGAGTGCGATGGCGCAATCTCAGCTCACTGCAGCCTCCACCTCCCGGGTTCAAGCGATTCTCTTGCCTCAGCCTCCCAAGTAGCTGGGATTACATGCCCAGCTAATTTTTGTATTTTTCATAGAGACGGGATTTCAACATGTTGGCGAGGCTGGTCGCGAACTCCTGACCTCAGGTGATCCACCTGTCTCGGCCTCCCAAAGTGCTGGGATTACAGGCGTGAGCAACTGTGCCAGCCTATTAGCTTATTATTTCTTAAAATGAAGTAATATTTACAATTTTTCTCAGTTTTAATTTCCAATAAAGAAAATATAACCTACAGTAAGCAAAGGTCTTTGAGGTCCTCAATAATTTTTTTGGTCCTGTTTGCAGTGTCATACGTGATCACCAAACTGCTACTAGAATGTTTACGCCTGTTACGGCAAATTCAAAACCCAGGAAAGACGACTCCTGGGAATTTACTTTGGGTCAGGGTCAGGCTCTCTGGTACATCAATTATTTATTTATGAGTTTAAGGGGGTCCTGTGATCAAAAAGTTTGAGAGCCACTATTTTAAAGGGTATAAAAAGAGGTTGTTTATCCATGTGAATGAAAGCTAATTAGAAATTATAGAATGTTATGAAAAGAAACCATTTTCAGTAATTTTAAATTAAACTGTTTTTAAGTAAGATTCCTGATAATTAGCATATTGTTTGAATATAAAGTAGTATAAAGAGTTCTTAGAAAGTCTTTTTTGGTTTTGCCTCCAAAATTGCCCTTATTTTACCCAGTGGATGATTTTAATAAATATTTTCCATGGTGGAGCCCTTCAGTCATAAATCCTCAAATAATGAAGTCTAGATTGCAGATGTTTAGAGTATGGTAGCTGATGGGAGATGTGCAAATTTAGAAACAATTGCTCTGAGATCAGATACTTATTTATTAAGATTTGCAGAATTAAAATGGAGAACTTCCATGAATGTGATAGAAAACATCACTCCTTCAGTACAGTTGTTAGGAATACTTAACCTTTATAAAGAAATTCAGTCATAACTATATTAAAATGAAGGAGGGAAGGCAATTTAAATTTGGTTTGCAGTTTGAAATGTCATTGGCTTCCTCTAATGACTCAGTAAGAATGAATTACATTTAGAATATCTATCATTGGATATCAGTAGGTGCTTCCAGTGGGTGTGTCTGAAGTAGGTTTCACACCCCCTTCAAAATATCTTTTAGCAGTATGCTTAGCAGATGTGCTTATTTTTGTTACAACAGAGGCTCTATACCCAGTCCTTTTCTTCTTTTTCAAATGGCCTAAAGTCTCTAGGCTGTCAGTATCAGCCTGACTCTTACTTGTTCATTTGATTGTTCCTGAATTCGGTTTTCAGAATGTCTGCTACATCCAACCTGGGCTTGGTCAGGCTAGACCATGTGAGGGGTTTGCTATGGAAAAATACTATGTGTTACCTAAAGTACCTGCACTTAAGCCCCAGATGCAGGCACTTCAGCTCTGCAAGTTGACACTTTGAGGCAAATGGGATGGCGATGAGCCAAGTAGCAGTCACTCCACTGATTTTAGGGTGGAAGACTCTACTGGCATCCCAGGCCCCAAAGCATAAATGAATAACAGAGTCAAGGATGCCAGCATGAGCACCCCTCTACCATATAAGCTTTACATTGTCCATGCCTTCATGGTGTGGGACCCCTTAAAAGCCCCTGTGAATGGCTGTTTATCTGTTAAGATCTTTGTTAAGAGCCTTATTGAGGTATAATTTACATACTATAAAAATCACTCATGTTAAATGTACAATTTAGGCTGGGCACAATGGCTCATGCCTGTAATCCCAGCACTTTGGGAGGCCGAGGCAGGCAGATCATGAGGTCAGGAGATCAAGACCATCCTGGCTAACATGGTTAAACCCTATCTCTACTAAAAATACAAAAAATTCGCTGGGTGTGGTGGCGGGTGCCTGTAGTCCCAGCTACTTGGGAGGCTGAGGCAGGAGAATGGTGTGAACCCGGGAGGCGGAGCTTACAGTGAGCCGAGATCGCGCCATTGCACTCCAGCCTGGGCGACAGAGTGAGATTCCGTCTCAAAAAAAAAAAAAAGAAAGAAAGTACAATTTAATGATTTTTAGAAAAATTTACAGAGTTGTGTATTCATACTAAAATCCAGTGTTGGAATTTGTCTGTCACCCCACAAGGATCTCCTGTGCCCATTTGTAGTCAGTTCTTATTTCCAGCCTCAGGCAACTATGGATCCTCTGTCTAGGTCGGTTTGTCTTTTCTAGACATTTCATATGAATGAAATCATTCAGTGTATTATCTTTTGCAGCTGGCTTATTTTACTTGTGTTGTGTTTGAGGTGCATCCTTTTTATTGTAGAATTAGTGTCCCATCAGATGTATATACCACATTTTGCTTTGTTCATTCACTGGTTGATAGGCATGTGGATCATTTCTTCTTCAGGCTATTATGAATAATTGCTATGGAGTCTTTGTAGACAATTCTGTGTGGACATACTGTTTCATCTTTCTTGGGGAGCTACCTAGGAGTGGAATTGCTGGGTCCTATGGTGACTCTATGTTTAACATTTTAAGATACTGCTAAACTTTTTTTTTATGTGGTTGTACCATTTTATATTCTCACCAGTAAGATCTTTGGGGTTCCTCTCCTTCAGCCATTATGTCTGCGAGTATTGGGATACAGATTACAGGGGATGTCTTAGATGGGCTGGTAAGCAAACGCACTGAGACAGGATGTGTGTAACGTATGTTTCAGGTGCATTGAGGTGTGTTGCAGCTGAGTCTTCACTGGTAATGGAAAGATAGGTGGGTAGAAAAATTTGGAAAGAGAAGGAATCATAATTTAGTTGTGGCTGCAGTAGGGAACAGTCGGTGTTTTAACTATTTTTCAGTCAAGAGAGTAATGGGATTCTTTTTACTGAGTGTTACAGACTCTGCATTTTGCCTTTTCTAGTTTTATTATCTTTTCCTTTTCATGACAGCTTCTTATTCATTTCTTTCTATTTATTTTGCCTTCTTTTTATTTACTCCTATGTGTTTTAATTCTACAACATATTTAATTACAAAGAGAGAAAAGGTGATTTTGCAGGAATAGAAGGGAAGGGAAGAGGTTCCTCTCTTTTTCAGCAGTACCTGAACCTGCTGCTTAACTGGTACCTTCTTTAAGCCAAGCACTGTGCCAGGGCTAAGCACATACTTGATATTATTTAATCCTTATGAGAACATGTGATGAGTCCCACTTTACACATGAAGAAACCAAATCATACAAAGGCAAAGTGACTTCTGTGACATCATATTTCTAGTAAATGCTAGATCTGCTAGAGTCCAGAATCCATGCTCTTTCTGTAAACCTGCGCATGGCCTCTTCAGGGAGCACTGTTCTGTCACTAGGAACCATCCCAACACAGCTTCACTTAAATGGAAGCCAATGGTAATTGCTGAAGGATAGCAGCCTTGGTAGTTTCTCTCTGAAGTCCTGTCATTATGGGATGCTCTGGTGTATGTTCACATGGGAGCTAAGGTGTATTTTCATATACGTATTCTGTATATTACTATGTTCTGATTTTTTTTAAAAAGCCTTTCTTGCTGGGAAAAGACCAGCCCTTCTGGGTCTAGCCAGTTCTTAGAGTAGGAAAATGATTCTGTCCAACAGGATAGTCCAGGAGCCTGCTTTTCATATGCACACGAACCAGTCCAGCACCAGACCTCCTCTATCTGGTCCAACCCCAAGATGCAGTGTTCCTCTGCCCTAATCATTCCCTGGAATGATACCAGACAGCTAGGGACCACCTCTGCAGCTTAGAGCCAGCTGGAGTTATTCAAACTAGTCCTTAATTGGTCACTCTGTTTCCCCTGCCATGCCCATGGAAAGCCCAGGAAAGGCTCTGGTCTAAGCTAGCCCCTTGTTTTCTGCCTCCTAACCACCCCAGTATCTTTCCATGTGGCCCTTCAGAGCCTGCCATGTTTCCTGTCTTAGGGACCTTTGAGTGTAGTAAATTTTTTTTCCTGAACTTCTCCTTTGTCCTGTGGCTGCACCTGACTGACCATCACGTAAAAGAATACAAAATGTAAGGTGAATCAACTACCATTACCAGGAAATTCAAGTTCAAGTCTAAGTCTTACTAGACAAGTCAGTGAGATCCTGCAACTACCATTAGAAGGAGAAAGCAGCATTGTTTTTATATTATGATTATGAAGGTATAACATTCTAGACAGTTGGGAATATATAATTTTTAATTCAGTCCTAAATGCATCATGAATATAACCTAATGTGATGCACGTTTATGTAGTTTTGATCAAGGAATACGTGAAATCTGACACTCCACTTTTATTCTTTATGAAATATCATGTTAGCCATATGTCATTATACTTCAAATTATCTTTTTTTTTTTGATACAGTGTTGTGCTGTTGCCCAGGCTGAAGTGCAGTGGTGTGATTTACACACATGGTTATGTGTGTAAATAACCATGTTGCTTTCTAAAATAGTTGCAGCAGTTACTCTCTCAGGCCATGCATGAGTAGACCAGGCATCTTCATCAGCCTTGACTGGCGGAATTTAAAACAAAACAAAAAACAATCTTCTATTGTCACTTGTTATTTGAGTTCCTCTACATCTGCTTTTATTTTTTCTTCTTATTCAAAAGTCTTTGATTCTTCCTCATCCTCTGTAGAAACAATTATTACCATTAAGGTTGAAACACCGTATTTCTTCAATTCTAAGACATGGACTTGTTCCCATTTCAACAGTTCTAAAGTTGGGATGCTTCTGTCAGTTGATGTCCAAAGCACTTTGCCACATTTTCTTTATATCCAGTCTATTACTGAATACTATGCAGCCATAAAGAGGAATGAGATCATGTCCTTTGCAGGGACATGGATGAAGCTGGAAGCCATCATCCTCAGCAAACTAATACAGGAACAGAAACCCAAACACCGGTGACATGTTCTCACTCATAAGTGGGAGTTGAACAGTGAGAACATGGGGACACAAGGAGGGGAACAACACACACCAGGGCCTATTGCGGGGTGGTGGGCGAGTGGAGGGAACTTAGCGGACAGGTCAGTAGGTGCCACAAACCACCATGGCACACGTATTCCTTTGTAACAAACCAGCACATTCTGCACCTGTATCCTAGAAATTGAAGTAGAATTAAACAAATAAACAAAAAAAGCATCTTCTCCACCCCTAGGCAGAGGAATAGGTTGTGATTGGTTATTATCACCTGACCCTGGCCAGCCTAGAAGACATCTTGCCATTCCATGGACACCTTAGTTGAGTTATTTGCACTTTATAGTACCATAGCAGTTCAATTTTAGCTTAAATTTAAATCCCTAATTAAACCATCTCAGAAAATTACACATTGATGTAGCATTGAAATTGTTATTATGGTTCAGGAGGAGTTTTGGAACTAGCTTTGTTATACGTGAGGCAAACACTTGTCACTGGCAGATAATCATACTTCTTTTTTCCTTACAAAATATGATCAGGTGCTGTGTAGGCTCTAGGAAAGAAGGCTGTCCACCCCCAAGTGGATGAAGCTGTGCTTCATTGCAGCATTGAGATTCAGGCAGATGGATTGCCAGTGACGTGGCAGACAGTGCAATTAATGTAAGAAAATGTCAGCAGCCTTGGGAATTGATCATAGATTGAATTCCCAGAACTAGAGGACGTATGATTCAGTCATGCATCCTGAAGGCCAAAAACCCAAGTGTAGCTCACAGCTGACTGTCAAAAGCAGTTAATTTCCAGCTACATGAAGTTTACTTAAGGAAATAAAATTATGGTTTTTGCCAAATAAGACATGCAGTTGAGACTAATACCTTTGGAGGGGCCTCAGAACTCTGTTCCCTGTCCTAATGCTCAAGGGTGTCAAGATTGGAAACACTGGTCTAAAGAAAGCTATATGCTTTTAACGTTCTATTCATAAACATTACAACCCAAAACTATTCATAATAATAATGATTAGTACGATAAAGACTTAGTCTTAAACTTTGATTGGAATAATAAAGAAGAAAGCAATGTGAAAGTGAAATCTTATGAATTTGTATCATGTTGCCAAGTTATAACAAATTTTTAAATACACATTTAATATAATTCTTTCTCTGTAATCATTATCACATTAGTCATATCTAGAAACCAGGATATATGATGTTACCCTATACTTATTTAAAAATGTTTTGTATTTTAAAATTCTTGGAATTATGATCATTCAGTGTAGACAATACTGTCTACATGGTTACTTAATTTACTTTCCTTTTTTTTTTTTTTTTTTTGAGATGGAGTTTCGCTCTGTCCCCCAGGCTGGAGTGCAGTGGTGCAATCTCAGCTCACTGCAACCTCTGCCTCTTGGGTTCAAGTGATTGTCCTGCCTCAGCCTCCCGAGTAACTGGGATTACAGGCGCCTGCCACTGCACCCAGCTAATTTTTGTATTTTTGGTACAGATGGGGTTTTGCCATGTTGGCCAGGCTGGTCTCGAACTCCTGACCTCAGGTGATCCACCCGCCTTGGCCTCCTAGAATGCTGGGATTATAGGCATGAGCCACCGTGCCTGGCCAATTTACTTTCTTAACCTATTATTTTTAAAGGAAGAAAAAGCAAGCCTACTTTTACTAACGATAGCAGATGTGAGAATATTTTATCAAACAAAAAAAGGGGAAGCAAGTTACCTGGAAAGAGGACAGCCTTCAGAAGATTCTTTTCTCTTGGTAGAAATGAAATCATGTTTGTTCAACAAAATGACAGTCACTCTGCATAAAACCAGGTTTTATTTAAAAAGAAGAAACAGTAACCCTGCAAAACAGACCCTGCCCCCATAGGAGTCTCAGCCTGTTTCTAATTGTATTCTGCATGGTTTAGGTTGGAATTGTAGACCTGAGTCTGTCATTTGGAACCAAACGTCCTGTTGCTATTCATGGAAGAGGAGGTTAACAATACGAAATCGTTTGCTTTCCACATGTTTTGAACTGCTATCAGGAAGGAGGGGCCTTTCAGCTCAATCAGTTTTCCATTTCTCTCTACTTCTGTCTCATCTCAAAATGTGTTAAGTTTTAAAGTTAACTGAACAATATTAAGTTATGAAATGATTTAAGTAGAAGATTAGTGAGAAGTATCATGATATTCAGAGGTACTTGGGGGCTAATACCTGTTAAATTTTAAGTAGACTGTAGTTATATGAGCTTTTTTTTTTTTTTTTTTTTTTTTAAATCTCTTGATAGGCAGGCCCTGCCATTGTAAGTACAAGAATAGGGAAATCAATAAATTTGTGTATCTGCCCATTTTGGTTTGTTTTCATAAGAAAAATATCTGGAGCTTGTGAGCATTTTCTGTGTTGACTGCCACTTAGGGTTGTTCCTTCCTGGTTCCCAAGCCCTGGATGCCAAACTTCTTTGTAGGCCTTTCCAAGGGAGTATACCCTGTCTGTGGCCTTTGTTCAGTGCTGCAATGTGTATAATAGATTTTCAAGGTTTTTTTTTTTTAAGTTACCTGGAAAGTTATTTTATTTCAATCAGTAAATGGTCCTAAAGAAATTGCTGTGCACTGGGCACTCTGCCACGTTGCCAGCTTACATTACCACCTGAGAGTTTGCGAAGAATCATCCGCAAGCAATTCGTAGGAGGAGGAGGAGACCTCAGGAGACTCACTCGAAAGCTTTTCTGGGCCACTTCATTGCCAGAAACTCATTCAACACACATTTGCTAATCTCGACTTTGCTTCTGGAAAACTGGGAAGCAGATGTGATTGAGAAGTTCTGATTTCATGGCTCAGGGTCTGGTGAGGGATGGCAGACATGTGGGCAGGTAAATGACGGCGCCGAGGGGTAGGAGCTATAGTGGAAGTGGGCAGAAGTTGCTGTGGAAGCACAGAGGTGGAACCTTTTTTGCCTGAGAACATTCTGGAAGGGCTCACAAAGACATGGCATTTAAACAGAATCTTGATCGAATTTGGTCAATGCAAGGGGAGTGAGAAGGAGTTTTCAGGGCAGTGAATACTCATGTACAGACAAGGAGTCTTACTGGGAGGTGGTGAGGGGTCCCCATGGCCGCTGGGGCTTCCTGAACTTGGAGAATAGGGAGAGATGTGGGTGGAAACACTGGTCATGGGGGATTCACTTCAAAAGACCATACCTGAATCCTCTGAAAGCCTAAAACATGGTAGGAATGAAATCATAGATTTCACAGGATAGGATAGCTTGGAAAATGAGCACAAAAGCTTACATTACTTTTCCTCCTATCCTCTTCTGATAAACCACAGATCCTTCTGTTTTTTCAACCTTCAACTCTTAAATCTTCAGGGCTTCTGGGCAGAATCTCTTGCATTGGGAGTTGTCATGACCTCATGGAGGAATTCATTCCAATAGCTATTCCTACAAGACTTTCTGTCCTGGGTCCTTCGGCTCTGTGGTTGCTAAGAAAGCCCAGGTCAGGGGTCTGTCCCTTCTTTCTGGGGCCATTTAATTTCACTCCCTTCTGTGACTACAGACTGAGATGCTAAGCCACGATCCCACCTGAGCTGCTGCCACGATTAGCTTGATTCCTGCTGTCACTGCTACTACTTCACCTCAGGAAAACCTGAGAAGGAGAGAATTGATGTGGCATAGTCAGGGTGGCTGAATATTTTCAGACCCAGTTTTGCAAGGCATAGTTGGATTAACTGGACACTTCAGGGATCTCAGTCAGTTGCATAAAACTGAACCTAGGCCCTTGGTGGTGTGAGAGATCACCTCTCCATGTGCAGGTGAAGATCCACGGTACCTCCTATCCCCAAGTCCATCTCATTTTAATTTACTTTTTAAATTAAAAAAGTATTGTAGGTTTGTTATGAATAGTTTGAGCAGTTGAAAAGAATATAGAATAAAATGTGAGATCCTCCTTGCACACATGCATGCCTGTGGTCAGCCAGATCCCAACATTTGGAACGCATCCTTTTAGACTTTTACATATGTATCTACAAACATTATACATACACATATACATCACTTGTTTTTACTAAAAAAGGATTATGCTCCAAGTGTTTCCTGCAACTTCATTTTCCCTACCTAAAGTATCTTGGACATATGATGCTTTTTACAGCAATGAAAATTTGAGGGTAAGTCTCAGTTTTTATTCTTTGTAGTAAAGGTTTCTTGATAGTAGAGTTGTCAGATTTAGCACGTTGCCCAGTTAACTTTGCATTTCAAGTAAACAATGAATACTTTTTTGGTGTGCATGTCCTATAGAGTATTTGGTATATATGTTCATATGTACTGAAAAAGTATTAGCTGTTCATTTGAGATGCGAGTGAACTGGGTTCCCTATTTTATCTGGCAACTCTGCACTTGTTAGTTCACTTACGTATCATTGGTTTGGAGTTATTATTTTTCTATGAAAAACTTTTCAGGCACAAAACCTTGAAACCATAAAAAGGTCCTGTTTCCTGGGAAAGGTGGTGTCTGGGCCAGTGTTCACACACCTGATGAATGAGAAGGGTTTGGGGCCAGCTCAGCTGGGCACCCAGAACTCATTACTTGCCTCTATTGGAAAGAACTGGCCTGTGTAGCTGCTTTGTAGTTGGAGCTGAGACCTGACTCTTTCATCCTAGCCACTATGTGAAGTTGCCACTGGCGGTCACCTGAAGTTGTGTGGGTGATAGTAATTGAATTTTTGAAAAACCGAATGCTGGTATTTGTAGGAATTTGCAGTGCAGACAGGCAGCCTTTCAACCACTGCATATCATAATTAGAGCAAGCTTTTAAGATTCTTTGAAGTACTAAATGTTTATGAAATTCAAATAGGGGTGCCAGTCTGCACAATAAAGGGGGCCTTGGTGGTGTTTTAAAAAATCTTCTATTTTGTAGATGTAAATATATGCCATAATTAGCGGGAAGTAACTTGAAGAGCCGTGGCTGAGTTTATTCCTATTATTCTTATTTAAAACAGCTGTGACAGGCAGGCTACACCTGCTGTCTCATCATTGGGTTGGGCAGGGCATAAGGGCTGAAGTGAACACACTCAAAGACTCTTTTCTGAGGGCAGCTCCCTCACTCCCCCTAAATGCAGGCTTCCTTGCTGGGGAGCTGTCTCACAGTTGGCCCAGCTTCCCTACCCACCCCAAGCCTCTGAATGTCAATGGGACGGACTTCAAGGGTCTTAGCCAGGATGCAGATGCATGCAAATGAGAGGGTGAGGAGCCTTTGAGAGCAGCCAGCTTTCTCCAGACCCCCGCATGGCAATGCTGCCTTTAGGGGCACTTTTGCCCCACAGCTCCAGGCCCAGTGCAGAGCGATTGTCCTTTGGTGCCTGTGGGAGCAGCTGCAGTGCCGCACTGTGCCCTGCCTGGTCGAGCCTCACCATGTGGCAGGCCTGGACGGCTGCCTGCCACAGGGCCCAGCTCCCAGCACCGCCTGCCAAGGAGCCAGATGCTACCATTGGAAAAAATTGCTTCACAATTTGAAATCTTGGTTCTTTGATCATTGCTCAGAGAGGATGAAGAGAGGTTCAAAGTAGTGTTTTAAAATGCCAGCGTCTTGTTGCAGCCATCAGTGCCTATTAGACTGTCTCTGGTTGGGGACAGTCCTCTTGATGTTTTCATTTTTGCAATCATGTCATTCTCCGCAGCTCTTCCAAGCCCTCTGGATAGCAAAGGAAGGCCCATAGCCTTCTCCTGACCCTGTGCCCCTGCTGTCCCCCTGCCTTGTGCCTTAGAGGTTATCTGTTTGCCTTTGTTCCAACAGGCTTTTCCCCAGTGAAGCTTGTGACAAAGTTGTTGTCATCTGCCAAATGCTGCTGCCGTGTGAGCTGCTCACTCTCATTCTTCACTGGGCAGAAGTAGCCTTCACTTCCTAATCCTTCTGCCCCCACAGCCAGGTCTCCAGAGGACAGAGGTTTTGCAGGGATGATCCACTCCGTCCCCTGGCCTAGCACCCGCCTCCAAGGACTTCAGATCCCACATACTTGGGCGAGGCCTCATTCTTCCTTACCCTTGAAATGGGAAGGGTCAATCTTTGGAGAGTGTTGCATTTTTCATATTTACTCCCAAAAGGCAAAAACATGAAATTAAACCGAACAGCTCCAGGATGACTGGGCATGGTGGCCCACACCTATAATCCCAGCACTTTGGGAGGCCAAGGCAGGTGGATCACTTTATGTCAGGAGTTCGAGACCAGCCTGGCCAACATAGTGAAACCCATTCTCTACTAAAAGATACAAAAATTAGTGTGGTGGCGTGCATCTGTAATCCCAGCTACTTGGGAGGCTGAGGCAGTAGAATCGCTTGAACCCAGAAGGTCAAGGTTGCAGTGAGCCGACATTGTGCCACTGCACTCCAGCCTGGGCATCAGAATGAGACTCTGTCTCAAAAAGAAAGAACAGATCTATGAATAAATGGGTTTACTGAGTAAGAGGTGATAGAGGAGAAACCAATCCAGACTCTTATCTGGGAACTTAAACTGTTTCAGTTGTGGAAGTAATGGGT
The DNA here is from genome assembly GCF_002776525.5 of Piliocolobus tephrosceles. Lineage (NCBI taxonomy): Eukaryota > Metazoa > Chordata > Mammalia > Primates > Cercopithecidae > Piliocolobus > Piliocolobus tephrosceles. Next base: position 51,721,798 of record NC_045446.1, on the reverse strand, counting down.
GTAAGAGAAGGATGATTTGGGAAAGAATTTGGAAGCTTTTGATGGGATATATTTTTGTTTTCTGTTGCTGTCCGCTTCCTCTGCCCATCATTGAAACCTGCTTCTGCTTTGACTTTTTGTTGTTTTTCAGGACTTGCCCACAAATAGACCTTAAAGTCTTTAATTCACTCAACACACATGTGTTAATGGTGGCTTTTTTTAATTCCCAGAAAGAATTCTATAACATGTCTAATCATGCCTTTGTGAGAAAGATAATTTTGTACCTGTTTGAGCTGTTGTACTCAATACATAAGACCCATCATAAACACAAACCAGAAAAAGTCCTAATTTTTCTGTTTGGAAAAAGCCAGTGTTGCATCTGTGCCACACACCCGACAAATGTGGGTTGGGGCCAAGACTGGCTCCGTGGTGACAGTCTTTATTGTGTTTATTGATCACAAACTCTTGTTGAGGAAAGGTATCTGTAGATGTGACTTGAGGCTCTGTCTTCATCTCTATCGTGGTCAATATTTCAAATTGACAAGTGAACAGGAGTGATTATAGGTATTGTTAATGACTAATTTTTATAGTACATTATAGATTGCAGATGAATTTCATATGCATTATCTCCTCATATTACCACCGTGGCCTTTGGAAACAGGTCATCTTCCCTGTGGATAAAGATGAGAAAAACGAGACCCAAAAAGTGATTCCAGATCCCTCACTTCTGCTCCCTGTGCTGTCAATCCAGTGTCTGAGATGAGATGACAAATGAGAGGCAGCATTCACAGACGCCTGGACCAGTGTCAGACTGGATGAGATGGAGGACTGAACTTTGGACAGAGTTTACAAAAGTAAATGTAAAACTTGAATCTTGGGAAGCAAACAGAACCTGAAGAACTATGTGGGTGAGGAGGAAGAGAGGAATGGTGAAGTTAAGGAGGAAAGGAAAGAGAACTGCAGAATAGTTACAGAAGTGTTCTTAGGTCTGTGGTACCTGAAGTTCTGGATGGAAGTTACAGAGGAGCTCATTTCAACTTAACAGATGTAATAGGCAGCATCATGGATCCCCAGAGATGCCTCATCTGTAGCCGTGGAATCTGTGGATAATGGTACATTACATGGCAAAGGGGAATTAAAAGTTGTTAATCAGCAGATAGAATATCTTGGATTATCTAAGTGGGCCTAGTGTGGTCCCAAGGTCCCTTAAAAGCAGAAGAGGGAGACAAAAGAAGACATCCAGAGAGATGACAGTTGGCATGTGAGAAGGATTCGGCTGGTGTTTCCAGCTTTGAAAATGGAGCAAGGGGCTCCGGGACAAGGAATGTGGGTGGTCTCAGAAGCTGGAAGAGGCAAGGAAACAGAACCCTTTTCAGAGCCTCTGTCTAGTAAGGAGTTGCAGCCCTCTAGTTCCTTGATCTTAGCTGGCTGAGAGCTGAGTTAAATTTCTGACCTACAGGAATATAAAATAATTAGCTTGTCTTGTTTTAAGCCACTGAATTTGTGATAATTTGTAGCAGAGAAAATTAATATAACAGAAATAAAGAATTATCTAACAGTTAAGACTGTCCAACAACATTATTATTATTATTTATAAATAGAAAAAAAAGTATTATTTATAAGTAGAGATGGAGTCTTGCTATGTTGCCCAGGCTGGTCTCAAACTCCTGGGCATAAGTGGCCACCGTGCCTGGCCCAGCAGCGTTATTTGAAGTGGTTTTCCTGTGTCTGACAGTATTTAGCTTTAAGGCAGTGCAGATCAGGATGCTGTGGAAAGGATTTCTGCTTTTGGAAGTAGGAGAGAGTTGACCTCTGAACTAAGTTTCATCTTAGAGTTTAGGGTCTCTGTTTCTAGAGCAAACAGGAAGAAGATTTCTTAGAAGCGCTCATTTGCCTGGACTTCCCCAGCCATATTTTTAAGTGTTGTTTTTTAACATTGCAGAACCTGGCCCGTGACCAGCCTTTTTTGGCTAGCTTGTGCCCAGAAGATGGGATATGGTTTGACTTTGGAATGTATTGGAAAGATAAGTTTTACTAGTTTTCAACTGCTTCTTGGATTTTTGGTTTTATTTACTTTTAGAAAATATCCTGTGATTGGGTAAAAGCTGCCTAGGCAGAAATAGTTTGTATCTCTGATAGTGGTACATTTTTTTAAACTCATTTTCTGGCCGGGCTCGGTGGCTCAAGCCTGTAATCCCAGCACTTTGGGAGGCCGAGACGGGTGGATCACAAGGTCAGGAGATCGAGACCATCCTGGCTAACCCGGTGAAATCCTGTCTCTACTAAAAAATACAAAAAACTAGCTGGGCGAGGTGGCGGGCGCCTGTAGTCCCAGCTACTCAGGAGGCTGAGGCAGGAGAATGGCGTAAACCCGGGAGGCGGAGCTTGCAGTGAGCTGAGATCTGGCCACTGCACTCCAGCCTGGGTGATAGAATGAGACTCTGTCTCAAAAAAAAAAAAAAAAAAACCTCATTTTCTTGCTTTCAGAACTACATGAAATAAGTGGCCTCTTATTTTCAGTTGGGAGGGGGACGTGTCAGTAGGGTAGATAATGAACTCTGCAAATCCCAGACTCCTTTGTTGTTGATTTAATGCTAACATTCTTTGATATTATTCTTTGCTTCATGGGAGTTCAGTGACTGCATTTCTTTCTGGAATAGCCATAACACTATCAGCTGACAGATAATTATATTTTACATCATTACTTCCTCCTAGAAAATTCCTGAAGAGCATTTGTGATATGGTTGGATAGCTACATAATTATTTTCTATGTTCAAGGGTAATTACAAAGCAGTTGTAATGGCAAATTGGTTATTTACTGTTAGCTGGGAAGCCTTTTAAAATCTAATCTCTTAAATTTACACTAATAATTAAATAGAGAATTTTCTCAGACTGTTTCTCCTTACCTCATATCTAAATGAAGGATAAAATGCACATAGACTCTATGACCGAGCAATTATACTCCTAGGAACACCCAACAGAAGCACATCCGTATGTTCATCAAAAGCATATTCAAGAACGTTCATAGTAGCACTCTTCATAATAGGTCCATTTGGAAGCCTTGCAGATGTCCCTAAGTAATAGGGTGGATAGATTGTGGCATTTTTCATTCAATGGAATATTCTGCAGTAATGAGGATGAACGAACTATATACAACAATGTGGTTGAATCTCACAAATCAAATGCTGAGTAAACAAACTAAACACAAGCGTAAATCCTGTTCCACTTGCTTAAAGTTCAGAAAGCAGACAAAACTAATGTGTAATGTTTCAGGATCATGGTTACATTGGCAAGGTGTATGGATTATTGTGCCTGGAAGGAAGGATATTTGGGGGAGAGAGGGACTTCCATTTCTTCATCTGGGTGCTGGTTCACTTGATGAAAATTAATCGAGCTGTAAACTTCCAATTTGTGTACTTCTCTGAATGTATGTTATGTTTTAATTTTATGTAAAAATGGTAACTTTGACAACTTTAAAACACGTAATTTGTTGGGATGGTTTCTGAGGGTAGGTTGGGTATTCTTTAATAACTTTGTTTTGAATAATTCTGTCATTGTAACTACAGATCATCCATTCCAAATGAAAGCTATATTAAAGTTGTTTGGGGAGTTCTAAGAGATAATGGTAAACCAATGGTGAGGTGGTAGGCATGGTCTGCCCCAGCTGCAGACAATAAGGACGTTGCTTGGCTGTAAGGAATTTACAACAGTGACAAAACCATCTAAAAAATCAGTTTTCTTTTTATTATCACCATATTAACTGACAAAACCTCCTTTGTTGGCCTGAGTCCTAAATGGTGAAGTTAGTGTTCAATTTTTTTAATTAATTTTTTTTTGAGACAGCATCTAGTTCTGTTGCCTGGGCTGGAGTGCGGTGGTACAAATCATGTGGCTCACTGCAGCCTCAAACTCCTGGGCTCTAGGAAGCTTCCTTTTGTAGCCTCCCAGGTAGCTGGGACTACCAGCACATACTACCATGCCCGACTAATTAAAAAAAAAATATTTGTAGAGATGGCATCTCCCTATGTTGCCCAGACTGGTCTTGAACTCCTGGGCTCAAGCGATCCTACTGCCTCAACCTCTGAAAGTGTTGGGATTATAGGTGTGAACCACGGTACCCAGCTGAATTTTTATTTTTTATATGTGTATGTATACAACATATATAATGGTGAATTTTAATTTTATATATAAAACATCTATATGCTTCAAATTACCATGCACATTATCCGTTATATTAATTCTCCTTTAGTAACACATGCGGACCCAGCCTTGCACTCATTTCGGGTGCAGTCTGAGTCCACAGTCCCCATGGTGCTACTTGTTCCAGTAGTTAAACAGATTTGTCAATGAGCAACAATAGTAGAATGATTATGAAGATGAGGAAACAGAACTTTTTTTTCCATTCCCTCAGTCTCTGTTTCTGCTTTTGGAATTTTTATGTTTAAAATTTTAAATAGCTGAAGTAGAGTGCTCGTTATTATTGAAAATCATTTGTCAAATAAAGGTAGGCAGTCTTAAAAATGTGTCAGATCTGCTAGGTGTGCCGCTGCTGTGGGACAGCTGCTCTCACCAGTATTACTTAAGCGTGGAACCTCACACAGACAGAACCGTAACAGTTGTGAACGTATTCAGCAGTTTTACTAGCATCATGGTGAATAATACCATTCTAAACTTAGTTAACATTTTAAAATTATATATATTGACAGATTATTTTGTATGTTTTAAGTTAAGGTTGACAGTTTTTAAAAATCTTATTTACTCTCCCAGTGACCCCCTCCATCACCCACACACAATTGCTTATTTCACTGTGTTCCCTTCCATAGTCCACTCTGTACACCAAAACCACTAGACTGCTTTCCCCCCTGCTTAGAGATGGGGTCTTGCTATGTTGCCCAGGTTGGTCTCAAACTCCTGGGCTTAAGCAAGCCTCCTGCCTCAGCCTCCCGAGTAACTGGGACTATAGGTGTTCTACCATACCCAGCTTGCTAGACTACATTTGATTATTTAGTAGTCTTTCAGAACAACTTGATTAATCAAAATCAACTAGTACAACATTAGCTCACAGTGTATTTATAGCACATGGAGACTCTTTTTCAAAGCTGGGAATTTAAAGTTGAAAGAAAGAAAAATAATAATTTTGAATACACCTTTTCTGCTCAACATAAACTTACTGCAGCATCATTGGGAAGCATCGTAGATATTCATCAGTAGAGCATGTATTAAATTATGGTGTATCTGAGCCATAGAACAGTATGCGCAGCCACTAGAAAGTGTGGCTGTTCGTTCTTTAAATGGCTGTACTTTATAATACTGAAATTCCATATTAGTACTATATGAGTTCTAAGATGCCTAGGTATATATATGTTTAATGCCAGGTTTTAGAAAAGTTAATATAATGTGCTACTGTTTGTGTGATAAAGGAGGAATTGGAATGCTTGAATGCCTAAGTGCTGAATGTCTCTGAAAGGATACCTGAGAAAGGGATAACGTTGGTTACCCTTAGGAAGGCTGGCAAATTTTTGGGTTCATGCCCATTTTACAGTTTTATTTTCCCCCCCCTCTTTACCACATGCATGTTTTTACTTTTTAAAAAAATGCTGGGCCAGGCCAGTGGCTTACGCCTGTAATCCCAGCACTTTGGGAGGCCAAGGTGGGCGGATCACCTGAGGGTGGTAGTTCGAGACCAGCCTGACCAACATGGAGAAACCCTGTCTCTACTAAAAATACAAAAAAAATTAGCTGGGCATGGTGTTGCCTGCCTGTAATCCTAGCTACTCAGGAGGCTGAGGCAGGAAAGTCGCTTGAACCCAGGAGGCAGTGGTTGCAGTGAGCCGAGATCGCGCCACTGCACTCCAGCCTGTCAACAAGAGCAGAACTCCATCTCAAAAAAAAAAAAAAAAAAAATCTGGAACGTTTTGGCACAAGCTCCATCATAATAGTAACAGCATTAATCCTGTCACCATAAAGCACCTAAGCTGCTTTTCACAGCAGAGTATTCTGAGGTGGCAGCAAAGCAAGGCAGTGGCAGTTCTTAAAGGTAACACCGCCATGTTGAAAGCTTGATGGGAATTCCAGTGTTCAGAGCCCGTATGTGCCTGAGATGTATGGTAGCCCTTCTTCCCTGGAGGCTGGAGTTCAGTTAGACCCAGGGGCCCCTTCAGCCTTGGGAGTTCAGATGCTGATCTCAGGGAAAGACATGCATGATTTCTTGCTGAGCTGCTCTTTTGTGGAGCCAAATGTTAAACCTTTGAATGTGAGAAAAATGCACACCTGGGTATTTTTATTTATTTATGATTTATATCCCATAAAATACAAAAAACAGAATGTGAGAAAGCTCACTACATTTATGGGTAACGTAAAACCGGATAAGTACAAGTTAAAGCAGGTTGGAAACCAGTAAAAGGAGCTGTATCTTGACTGTTAGTAGCTATTAGAAGCACCTGAGGCAAGTTAATTACTGTAGTTGAACTCTGAATTTAGCTTTGAATTTCTTGGCACATAAGGTGAAAAGAGGAATGTGGAGTACATGGTTCTCTTTATTTGTAGACAGAAAGTAGGAAGTTTTGCCTAAGGAGATGGACATTTTCCTAGTAACCAATTCAAAAAGGAAATTTAAATGTAGATATTTATTTTTAAGTGTCTGATGACTCAGGTCTTAGTGGTTAGTGCCTGTCAAGGTATAAAAATTAGCCAGTCAGAATCTGCCAAATCTGGTGCGATACAGTGCCTCACACCTGTAATCTCAGCACTTAAGAGTGGCTGAGGTGGGCAGATCACTTGAGGCCAGGAGTTCGAGACCAGCCTGGGCACCAAGGCAAAACCCTGTCACTACTAGAAATACAGAAATTAGTTGGGCGTGGTGGCACATGCCTGTAATCTCAGCTACTCGGGAGCCTGAGGCGGGAGAATCCATTGAACCTGGGAGGCGGAGGTTGCAGTGAGCCTTGCACCACTGCATTCCAGCCTAGGTGACAGAGCCAGACCCTGTCTCAAAAAAAAAAAAGTGCCAAACCTCACAAAATATAAAATCTCATTTGAGTGTCAGATCCACGCACCTCTGCTTCAACAGCCACCACAGCAGCCCACATTTATCATCTCTCGCTTGGACTGCTATAATGGCCTCCTAGTATATGTATACATCCTCTCTGCTCTCTTCTCGAGTCTTCTTCCAGCTGTGGTCAGAGGTGCCTTTTTGGAAAGCAGAGCTGGTTGTGCTCTGCCACTGTTCCAGGACTGTCTGCTCACTGTGTCCTTTGGTCTCAGGATATTAGACCCAAGCCCTCCCACCTCTCCTGCTCTCCTGCCATCCTCTGTCTCTTGCTTTCTCTTTAGTCCTTCTTTCTGGCTGTGTGCCCTTTGAACACCCTCTTCTCTCCTATGGAATGCCTCCCTTTCCTAAGCCTCGTCTTCTTTCTTGGGATCTGAGTTACATCATCATTAGAGGCGCCTCTGACCCTGGGAGCCCACTCCTCACCATTTGTGCTCATGTCCCCCCGTACCTCTCTCCCTGGTGCTTAGCTCTGTGTGGTGTGTTCCTCACTTAATTGTAAGCTCACCAGAGCAGGCCCTGACTCAAATTTTGCTTGTTCTATCCCCAGCTCTGAGCATTGTGCCTGACGCGGAGCAGGGGGTTGGTAGATATTTGAGGGAAGGCAGCTATTACTCTGTGGCTGTCTTTGGTCTGTTTTGTGCTGCTACAACAGAATGCCACAGCCTGGGGTAATTTATAAAGAACAGAGATTCATTTCTCACATTTCTAGAGGCTGGGAAGTCCAAGAGCAAGTCTGCAGCATCTGGTGGAAGGCAGATGAAGGGTCAAAGAGAGCCAGCTTACTTCTGAAAGCCTTACTTATAGCAGCATTAACCCATATGCAAGAGCAGAGGCTCCACACCTAAACCCATCCCAAAAGGTCTCACATCCCAACACTCTTGCACTGGGGATTAAGTTTCCAATGCATGAATTTAGTGGGGGCACATTCAGACCACTGCAGTGATCAAACGCTGCAGCAGCCAATTTCTCCTCTCCAGTGGCCACTGCATCCTGCTGAAGACATTTCTGTCTGAAGCACAGGGCTAATCATATCACTTCCTTGGCACCCAAGCTTTCAAGGGGTATCTGTTTCCTACAGAATACAATCTATACTGCCTTTTTAACCCCCATAACCTGTGCCCAAGCTGCACTTCCAAACTCCCAGTCTGAGGTCCTTAATCCATGCACAGAAGCTAGAATGCAGCACACCAGGCCTTGGCCTGTACTGTACCCCCAGCCTTCCCTGCATGTGCTAGTCTAAATCATTCCTGAACTGAGACCCCCTGTGGAAAGTCATACCTTCCGTTGCTTGGAACTCTAAGTACATTTGACATGGTACTTATTTTCTATCTGAATGATAGTTATTTTATGTAACCAGTTGTAGGCAAAACCTGTACATTGTCTAGCATGAACCTCTCAGGTAGGTACTTAATAAAAATGTGTTAAATGAATGACAACTTATGCTCATTATTTAACATCTTTGTAAGTCAATCTTTAATAGGAACCATTTCCCCTCCAGATATTCTGATTTTTAAGAAAGTTTCTGTTTGTGCATACATGACAAATGGCTAGTCAGCTGCAGTCTCCTGGTTTTTTTAATATCTTTAAAGATGAGTGAATATGAATCCAATTAATATCCTGCTTTCTGTGCATATTTCAAAGACCTTGTGGATCTTTTATTGCAAGGACACAGCGTTATTCTGATACTGAATGCAAGAAAGTAAAACAAAATTGATACATGTAGCTTGTCATTTCAAGAGAGGACTGCCCAAATCAGCAACCTCTTTAAAAAATGACAGATGGGTATTGAACTTGTTTCTAGATGGGCATCACCTTCCCAAGCCAGCCGACTTCATTCAGCCAAGCGGATGTCTTACCCGGAAAGTTACTGCTCGGTGCCGTGACTCCTGGGATGAGAGAATAACCCACACCTCCATTTCCTTTCCAACAGGCTGATTTAAACTGCAATATTCAAGATGATGCTGGGGCTTTTTATGGTGTAACCAGTCAGTACGAGAGTTCTGAAAATATGACAGTCACCTGTTCCACCAAAGTTTGCTCCTTTGGGAAGCAAGTAGTAGAAAAAGTAGAGGTAAGTTGGCCTCTGTATACTGGGAAACTTCATTCGAGGGCAGACTGTTGCCTTCCTTTAAGCCTTCCTTGGGGCATAGAGTTGTACTTTTTTGGATGTCTCCTTCTTACCTTCTGTATTAGTCCATTCTCACACTACTATGAAGAACTACTTGCAAATGGGTAATTTATAAAGAAAAGAGGTTTCATTGACTCACAGTTCCACAGGCTTAACAGGAAGCATGATTTGGGGGTCTCAGGAAACTTAGAATCATGGTGGCAGAAGATGAAGGGAAAGCAAGGCATATCTTCTCATGGCGGCAGGAGAAAGGTGGGTGGGAACCACCACACACTTTTAACCCATCAGATCTGGTGAGAACTCCCACAGTATCACAGGAACAGCATGGGAGAAACCGCCCCCATGATCCAATCACCTGCCACCAGGCCCCTCCTCTGACGTGGGGATTACAATTCGAGGTGAGATTCGGCTGGGGACACAGCCAAAACATATCACTCTCCTCCTTTCTCCCACTTCTTTTTCTTGTTACTTCTAAAAAGGTAAAGTGATTTGGAAGCACCTGAAAGGAAGCAAATAGGAGGTCCCGTGCCAGTCCTCTGACTGTGTCTGAAGTCAGCTGTGCCCTGCTCAGCCAGTGCTGTGCACCTCTGCGTGAGGCCTTGTGGGGTAGCCTGGCATGAAAGCTGGGTGGAGATAGGCCCTGCCACTCAGAATGATGCCCTCTCTATACCCAACCCCTAGGTCCAAGGGCACTCCCAGGCATTGTAGATAGATGTCAAGATGGTACTCAGCTGATTGGCACCTGCCCTCTGAAACCATGACACCTTGAGTTGGATATTGTTGCTTTTGCCATTTCCACTGCCTTTGCTTTTAATTGTTTTAGATAGAGTTTATTATATATTAGGATCCAATATCTTTTTATGGCTTTTATGTTTCATACCTTCCTCCCTTTAAAAAGATGTATATTTATTTGATCAGGGTGAGTTGCTCTGTTGAATAATGTTTGTTGTTGGCATTCCTTAAAGGTTGTGTTTTTTAGTGTCTTCTACCCATCAGCCAATTAATTGATCCATGTTCAGGTGAGCCAGTGGCCCTGGACCTTTCAGGTTCAAGAGCCCACCTTAGCTGTACAAAGACTTTGTGCTGAGGAGGGAGAGAGGGAGAAGAGTTTATTTCTTAAGACCCTGGGCTAAGCAATGAGGATTTGGGATGCTGCAGGCCCTCATAGCAATAGCACAAACCCCCTGAGCACTGGGCAGGCCTTATGAGAATGTGGTTGAGGAAAGGGTATGCTGGCAGAAGAGGATCCAGGGGAGTTGACTTAGATGGACAATTTAAGCTTAGGGGTCATGAGCTTTCCCACAGTGGTGGCAGTGGGAATCCAGTAAGATGTTTTGAATGGAACTTAGAAATGAACTGGATATTAATGAGGAGGAAGAGTCAAAAGTCACACTCACATTTTATGCTTGGAAGGATGGTACTGCCACTAGTAGAGATAAGGAAATAAGGTGTTCAAGAGGGTATAGGTAATGATTATAGATGCAAGGCTAGAACTTGCATGACAGGTAAAGACTGGAAATATGAATTGGGAATCCTGAGCATTAAGGATTAGGAATGGAGACCTAGCTGCAGAGAGGGAACAGAAAGGGCACAGGAATGAGGATTAAATTTGGGGAGCAGCCACCAGCCCTAGGATAAGTAGAGGGAGACATAAACAGAAGAGCAGAGGACAAAAATGAGTCGGGAGGAGGGGAATTGGCTCAACATAATGTCTGGAAAGCCCAGGAGGTGAGAAGGTGGCTGTATCATGAAACATGGCTGGGACACCTGGAACCAGATGACCTCCTCTCCTCGAAGAAGGAGGAAGCAGAATTACCTGTGGGTGATTGGGAGTGTGGAAGATGTGTGTTAGGCAATGTTAGTCAATAGCTAAGTTGTCGGGGATGTTCTCTGTAGTTGGAATTCCCTGCCTGGACAGGTGCATTTGAGAAAAGATGAACCAGACAGCTTACTCAGTTTCCCAAATGTCAAATTACTGGTGTCCTCAGGTGATACATCCAAAGCTCTTTGCAAATTCAGGGAGCAGGGAAAGATTGCTTTTGATGGATAAAATCACAGAAATTTTTATGGAGAAGGTGGTGTGTGTGGTAGGTGGGGTTTTACACTTAAGCCTTTTACCTATTTAGAATGTATGTCTGCATTTGGTGTGAAGTAGTAGTCCACTTATATTTTCTTCCAAATAGGCATTTGTATCAAAACCACTTATGAAATGATTCATTCTTTTCCAGTTAAAGAGATCTGCCCCCTTTAAATTACCATATATTCTGAGAGCTGTTCCTGGAGTCCCACTGTTCTATTCCACCCACTTCTTGTCTCTACGTATCCCAGTACCATGTTGATTTGATTACGGTGGCTTTGTAGTATATTCTGATATTTGATGAGGCAAGTCAGTCTCACTGTTCTTCTTTTTCATATATTTTCTAAGCTAGTAACCAACATTTATTCTTCCAATTAATTCAATCACTTAAACATATAAAGAAGAAAACCTTGTTTGAGCAATCTAATTGTAATTGCATCAGATTTAGATGTTCTTTTGGGAGAATTTGATACTAAATCTTTCCAATCAAGAACCTGTTTGCATTCTCATTTCATTTTATATATTTCAATAAGATTTTATCATTTTCATCATACAGATTTGTCTCTTTCTTGTTAAATATATTTCTAAATATTATATAATATGTTGTAATTTGTTATTTCTAGATTTGAATGAATAGAATAGAGAAAAGCTCTTGGTTTTGCATCTCTGTCTTCAATATGGCCATCTTAGCAAATTCTCATACTTAACTTTAGTTTTCCCCCCAGATTCCTGGGATACCCTTGTATAGTTAACTGATGTTAGTTGAAAAAGTTTTGGTGTTTTGCCCTTTAGGATTATATTTACTGTAGGCTTTTATTAATGGTATTTATTACTAATTTAAATGTTTTCTTTCTATTCCTGTTTTACTTAGGATTTTTATTAGTTACAGCTGCAATACATTATCAGATGCTTTTCAGCAACTGTTGCTATATGATTTTTCTTCCAAGTTGTTGACATAACAAGTTAATACATTTCCTCAATGTGTATGAAACACCACAGCATTCCTGAAACAGTCCTACTTTGGATGTATGGTTGGGTTCTATTTGCTAGTATTTTACACAGAATTTTCACATTACATTTCATAAGTAATATTCGTCCCTACTTTTTTCTTTTTTTCTTTTTCTTTTGAGATGGGATCTCACTCTGTCACCCACACTGGAGTGCAGTGGCATGATCTTGGCTCACTGCAGCCTCAGCCTCACTGGTCTTGAGCAATCCTCCCATCTCAGCCTCCTGAGTAGCTGGAACTACAGGCGTATGCCACCATGCCTGGCTAATTTTTTGTATTGCTTTGTAGAAGTGTGGTTTCGCTGGTCTCAAACTCCTGGGCTCAAGCGATCTGCCTACCTTAGCCTACCAAAGTGCTAGGATTAAAGGTGTGAGCTGCCAATACCCAGTTACATACTTTTTTCAATAACCTCTTTGCCAAATTTCAGTCTTGAATGTATACTAGTTTCATAAAAAGAATAACACTGAAAATAACTATTCTTTTAAGATTACATAAAACTTAGGCCTGAAACTGTTTGGTCTTCATATGTTTTTTGCATCTACTTTTAATTATGTATTTTTAATTGATAAATAAAAATTTTATACATTTATGGTGTATAACATGATGTTTTGAAATATGTATACACAGTAGAATGGTTGAATCGAGCTAATTAACATATATATTACCTCACATAGCTTACCAATTTTTGTGGTGAGAGCACTTAAATCTTCTCTTAGCAATTTTTGAGAATAAAATTTTGAGAATAAATTTTTGGTATTAACTGTAGTCACCATGTTGTACAGTAGATCTCTTGAGCTTATTTCTCCTAATTGAAATTTTATATCCCTGTGGCTTCCCCTTTTTTCAATGGTAAATAGCTAAACTCATTAGTTGTGGTCATTTCCACAATGACTGATCTATTTATTGACAATTTCCCGTTCTTTTTGATTCAGTGTTAGCAAGTTATATGTTTCTGGGAAAGCATCTCTATCTGCTGGGTTTTCTTTGCTTCGCCGTGTGTGTGTGTGTGTCTGCTTTAGGGTTATGTGAAATAATCTTTTATGTATCTTGTAATTTTTACTGTAATTGTGGTTTTGCCACTTTTCTTTTTTCTCCTTTTTACTTATGTGAAGAGTTTATTTTGTCTGTCTAAAGGACCAGTTTTTAATTCTGTCTACATTTTACATTTCTATTTCATTGATTTGAGCTCTTATCTTACATTAATTTCTTTTTCCTAGCTTCCTTTGATTGCTTTGTGGTTTGGGTTTTTTTATTTTTTATTTTTTAAGGATGTGTATTTTATTCTGTAAATTTTTATCTTTAATGATGAAGACATATGAGACTGCTTCATTAAGTTTCCTTCAAGTGCAGCTTCATCATGGCTGATACGTTTTGATGTAAAATATCTCCCTTTTCATTGCTCTTTAGTTTGTAATTTTCTTAATTCTTTTTGATCCAAGGTTATCTAGGAAACCTTGTTTCTTATTTCTGAGTTCTTGAAACAGCATATATACTAGTATTTTCTTAATTTCTTCCTTTCATAAACAGCTGACATTCAGGGGCTCATGATCCGTGAGAAATAATCAGTTTTTTCTAAAGTAGAGAGATTAGCTGTATTGGTTGTTAACCTGTGAGGCTTTATCACAATAAAGAGAGATTTTCTTTGAAGAATTGTAACTAGCTGGGGCCTGCTTTTACAGATCTCCTCCAGGTAAAGCATCATAATTAGGCAGTTATATTTTTTTCTGACCTTTGCTAAAAGGATCTATCAACTCTTCTTAAAGCTATCATCTTTCCAACTAATTTTTTTTAAACTTTCAGAAAAATAATGAATTCTATGTATAGCAATAAATTTGGAGATAGTTTTCTTTTTAATTAAGTAAATTATGTAAGTAGTAATATATAGAAGTTGATTCATATTGAAAAAAAGGCTTTTTTATAGGCAGTAATATCTGTTTCATGTGTTTTGAAGTCAAAAGTGTAAAAATACTCAAATCCTTTTTTCCTCACAGACGGAGTATGCAAGGTTTGAGAATGGCCGATTTGTATACCGAATAAACCGCTCCCCAATGTGTGAATATATGATCAACTTCATCCACAAGCTCAAACACTTACCAGAGAAATATATGATGAACAGTGTTTTGGAAAACTTCACAATTTTATTGGTAATGGTTTTGCCTCTTTCCTGTGTGGGCAGATGCTGCCATGAGGCTTGACAGAAGGGAGGAAGGTGGTCCTGGGCAGTGCTGGGCCTGTGCTGAGGGAACTGACCAGGCTGTTGGATTGGGCTCCCGGTGGTCAGTCAGCAGTTGAATTTGCAGCATCCATAGGGAAAACTTGGGCTTGAGTCTGTAGAAGAGAAGGGGTTTTATGTGGCTGGGGTTTCTGAGGTTCACAGAACTGGAATTCAGTTGGGTAATAAAAAGTGATGTGTTTTTATCTCTGGCTGCAGAGTAGAAAGGCCTAGAGAACTTTTAAAAATCCAGATACTCAGGCTGTATCCTAGATCAATTAAATCAGGATCTCTGAGAATGGGACCCAGGCATGTGTATTTTTTTAAGTTCCACAGGTAATTTCAACATTAGCCAAGTTTTAGTCTCAACAGCAACATGGTATGCAAATCAGGCAAAAGCTGAGTTGGTAGGTTTGTACTTCAGACATACCTTGACACATTCCATGATGGACTTCCAAGGCCTTCTAAGGAGTTACATGCATTAAGGCAAGAAAATATAAGCTCTCAGGACCAGAAGAAATATAGATTAGAATAGAATGCATGGAATCAATGACCAGGAGGAGGAAAATGTTCTTCATGGGCTAAAAAGTCTGGCTAGGCTGAGTGCAGTGGCTTATGCCTCTAATCTCAACACTTTGGGAGGCCAAGGTGAGAGGATCCCCCGAGCCCAGGAGTTCGAGACCAGCCTGGGTGACATAGTGACACCCCATCTCAAAACAGACGAAACAAACTTAATGGGCAGCTAAAGGAAAGGGAAAATAGTGCTCAAGGTCCATAATGGGAAAACTCACCAGTGCCCCTGGATGGTTCTGTGTTTTCCCCCAATACTTAACTTTAAAACAAATTTCTTCTGGGAGCTTTATTTGGGGACTTCGGAAGTTATTAGGAACAGTGTCATGCGCAAAACAGAAAATATTCAGTAATGGGTTTCATAAGACTCACTTAAAAAAATAACATTACTTGATTAAAGGGAAAATGCCAAAACAAAACTTGATGGAAACAATCTTAGCAAAAGAGGGGCAACAAGGCTATACTGTGGCCAGATACTCCTCTGAAAGCCTACTTTATTCATTTTTGTTACTAGGATTAAGAAGAATACATAGAGCAGGAATTCTTTACTTGGTGTTTTTGGTTCCATTGGGACAGTGGCTTTCAATCAGCAGTGTTCTTTTTTTTTTTTTAAAGGCTCTTTCCCAATTTCCCAAAACCCTAGTTTATACCTTTTGCCTATTTCTGTGGTGTAAATAATATGCTCTCCATGGGCAATTTGAAGTTCCTGATAGCTATTCAGCTCATCAGATTTCTTAATATTTAACAATAACTTTTATGAGCCAGTAGGAGCCAGCTTCTATACACCATTGTTAAAAAAAAAAACAAAAAGTAAGTAACATTTAAAAATAAAAATCCCTGTGCATATTAGATTCATCCAGGAAGCTTTAAAACATCTAAGGCCTAGGCCTCACCTCAGATGAATAAAATGAATCCCTGGAGATGGGGCCCAGCATCCTGGTTTTTGTTTGTTTATTTTTAAAGCTCTGCATGTAGTTGTAGTGTGCAACCAGGTAGAGACCCATTGCTGTAAGAGATTGGGAAATGAGCCGCAAGGACTCTCAGAGTTCAGAGACACATGATTGGCATACAACTACCAAACAGATAATTTTGTATATAATTTTTGTTTGTATCAAGAAGAGAATCTTAATGGATTCTCAGATGTGCCCATGTCCCTCTAAAACGTAGAAGCCAGCACTCGGGAAGTTTGGAATACATGCTCTTCAATAACATTAATCAGTATTCCTGTCTTTAATGGCCCTTTGGTGAAAATAGAGCAGTTCAAGGTTTGTAAGTCTGGCAGGTAGTAGGTGCTTGCCATATAGGTGCTCCCTGTTGCTATCTAAGAATAGATGCATCACTTTAGCAGTCAGATGAGTAGAAGGCGAGTGTGGCATATGTTGAGGATCTCGGGTAGCCTCAGGAATTAACCAAAACCCTGAATGAATGGCTTCCCTGCCTCTCTTGGGGGGAGTCTTAACTGTTTATTAAAAATCACTTCTGATTCTGTTTATGCATGCTAAGGATGCATGTCCTCAGTCCCTAAAACTCTACCTGAGATCACAGCTAAGATCAATGTGGCCTGGAAAAGTGTTAAAGCCCCTGTTACCCATAGAACCTGACTACAGTTGTGCACTGCATAGCAGCGTGAAGAACAGACCGCATGTGTGATAGTGTTCCCATAAGCTTATAATGGAGCTGAAAATTTCCTGTCACCTAGTGATGATGCAGCTATTATATAATATAGCATAATTATTTTAAAAAATAAATTTAGCTTAGCCCTAAGTGTACAGTATAAATGTTTACAGTAGTGTACAGTAATGCCCTAGGCCTTCCCATTCACTCATCACTTACTGACTCGCCTAGAGCAAATTTCAGGCCTGTAAGCTCCATTCGTGGTAAGTGCCCTATATAGGTGAACTACTTTTTACCTTTTATACCATATTTTTCTGTACTTTATGTGTAGGTATGTTTAGATACAAAAATACTTACCATTGTGTTGTAATAGCCTACAGTAATCAGTACAGTAACATGCTATACAGATTTGTAACCTAGGAGCAATAGGCTATACCATATAGCCTCTTGGAACATATGACTTCAACCAGTATAGCCATCCAGATAACTTAGCAGGTTAATTTCAAAATGTGTCATTAAGCAACTAAATAAATTCCTTTAATATGGAGAATTAATAGCTATCAATAAATATATGTTAGAATTAATAGTTTAGTTTTAGAAAAACTGAAATTAAGCCAGCACTCTTGGATTATGAAAATAAAATAATCTAATTGATGAACAGGAGAAATTGTACCTTATATAAAATGACATAGTATTTGCAGATAACTTATACAAATCATCTCTTATACTTTAAATCATCTCTAGATTACTTATAATACCAAATACAATGTAAATGCTATATAAATAGTTGTTTTATCTAAAATTTTTATTCTTTTTATTGTTACATTATTTTTATTATGTCTTTTTTCCTTCCCAAGTGTTTTCAGTCTGATACTGATTGGATCTGCAAGTGTGGAATCGTCGCAGATAGGAAGGGCCAACTGTATTCTTTTATAGAAAGCTTGCAAGAAGTTTGCATAGATCGTAGAAGTGCCAGGTGCTGTGCTAGACCCTTTGTAAATGTTACGTAAATCTCACTTTCAGACTATGAGGTCATTTTTATTCTCATTTTATGGATAAAGAATGTCAGGCCACCCCAAGGTCACAGAGCCAGTGATAGAAATAAATTAAGACTTGAATGGATAGAAAAGACTTTGCAAGGTGTCTTATGGTCATGAAATGAAAAGACTTGAGTTTAAGACTTTATGGCCTTGGTCACTTAATCTTCAGACATCACTTTCACCTTCATGTATAAACAGAACACTCAAGTCTGCACTTTCTACCTCAAAGGTTATCATTGAAATATTTTAATTCAGCTAAGCTATGACAGATGGTACCGCCTTCTGGGATACAATGCAAATAAAACCCAGTACTTGTCATATAGTAATTCATGGTGCTTCAGGACGAAAGAGGCAGGTAGATAAACCATTGCAAGGAAATGATGGCTGTAGTGTACTCGTAAAACAGGTACCTCTCAAGTGCAGAGTGATGAGGTAGGGATTCTCAGGGATGTTGCCTCGATGGATAAGCAGACATCTTCCTGATTGCTAAGAATAGGGGTATCCCATGGGTGCATACTTAGGTGCCAGGGCTGGGGTGCTGTGGTGAATTAGGCAGGTGGGCTGCCATCCTGGGGTCTGATGCAGGAGGCAGGCATGCATCAAGTCATCACAAAATAAATGAAAACTGTAGCTCTTGCTACCTGGCAGAGGGACACGGGGCATTTGTAGAACAGGAGAATTTGACCTAGTTCAGGAGGAAGCTGAGTAAGGCTTCCTGAGGAAGAAACAATTGAGAGCTATCTGCATGGTGAATATGCAACCATGACCAAACAAACCTCTCAGCTCCTTCCCTGTCAAAGAGCACCTACTCGTAGAGGTATTATAATATCGTATGAGACAATCTGTGTAAAGCATTTGATACTGAGTAGATGGATAGTAAGCACTCAATATTTGTTGGCCATTCTGATGTGAATTTTCATTCATTCATCAATTATTTATTTACTCATTTATTTTTGAGGTAGAGTCTTGCTCTGTTGCCCAGGCTAAAGTGCAGTGGCACAATCTCGGCTCACTGCAACCTCTGCCTCCCGGACTCAAGTGATTCTCCTGCCTCACCCTCCTGAGTAGCTGGGATTACAGGCTCCCACCACTGTGCCCAGTCAATTTTTATATTTTCAGTAGAGACGGGGTTTCACTGTGTTGGCCAGGTGGGTCTCGAACTCCTGACCTCGTGATCCACCCACCTCAAGCTCCCGAAGGACTGGGATTACAGGCGTGAGCCACCGCGCCCAGCCCAGCAGATATTTATTAAATGACTGTTGTGTGCCATGTCTTCAAACTAGTTGCTGGGAAACAGGGCCCCTGTTCCTTAGAAACTTATATTCCGCTGGATGAGATGGACATTAGAAAAAAAATTGTTCACACCTATATGCGTTTACCAACTGTATAGCATGCTGTGATGGGAAAATGAGATGTACTGCAAGACTTCATTCTTTAGGTCGGGACTGGAGGAAGCAAGGATGCCTTAAGGGCAAGGAAAACTAAACAGGGGAAGCAGCCTGATACTTAGAGGGAAATTAGGCCTATAACAAACTGGATGAGGCTCTCAAGTTCAGAATGTTTTCATTCAAACAATGCTTTGGTGTAATCAAGTACAAAAGTAACAGAGTCACTGAAGCGTTTGGTGGTGTTTGTGCTTGATTAGATTTGCTCTTAGAAAGTGCCTTCTGAGAATAGCATGGGGAATTGAGACCAGAGTGAGGACAGGAAGGAGTCAGGGTCTGTCTGGTGTGGAGGAAGCTGCAATGATTTTGGCTGGAGAACTCAAAATCTGAAGGAGAATTAGAGGGATTCAGGAGACTCGAGGGGAAACGCGAGTATTTCACAATACATTTTGAGAGATAAAGCCCGTGTCCATGGAAAGAATGTCATTCCACAGGATTCTCCCTATCCCACTGTTCCTTGATTCAGCAGATACTTTGCTGGGTCCAGGCACTGCTAGTTAATATGGTGGTGCGGGAGGCAATCCTGCAGTTTCTATCTGTTATTGGCTATTGTGAAACAAGATTTAGTGCAAGTTTAAGACTAGGATGGGAAAAAATAGATTTTAAATGTTCTCATCACAAAGAAGTATATGAAGTGCTTGGTATGTCAGTTAACCTGATGTAATCATTCCGTAATGTATATACATCTATCATCACATTGTAGCCCATAAATATATGTACTGCAAGACTTTATTCTTTTAAGTAGGGACTGGAATTATTACTTGTCAATTTAAAAATTCAAATAAAAAATAATACAATTTGTGTTAGAGGACACAGAGCGAGGCTGAGCAAATCTTTGTTGGACTTAAGACTCATTCTTCTCCAATTAAGTCATAGTCATCCATAGTCCATACAGATGGAATATGTTTTCATCCATGTAGTATTACACTTACATACCTTTTTTTATTTTAACAGGTGGTAACAAACAGGGATACACAAGAAACTCTCCTCTGCATGGCCTGTGTGTTTGAAGTTTCAAATAGTGAACACGGAGCACAACATCATATTTACAGGCTTGTAAAGGACTGAACATGGTTATTTATATATATAGATATCTGTATATACACACACACATATGTACACACACACACTCTCTCTCCATTATCGAACGACTGACTGTAAACCTCACCACACAGGGTGGTGCCCTGGCCCCGAGGTCACCCCGACTTTCTAAATCTTGTTTGAGTGAAGTCATTTTTTCATGTGTTCATACTATCATTGTAGCTGTGAAGTTCTGGTACAGTTGTAAAAAGAGAAATTGAGTTGTTTCTATATGTTCTTCAGATGTGCAGCCCACAATTCCTCGGGAAAGGTGAATCTGAACAACCCAAGTCTCTCTCTGCAGAGCCCTGTTTCTAATTGTGGTAGAAAATATTGAGACAGAGCATTTGCCATGGGACATTTACAGCCTTTATACAAATGTATTTAGTTCTCTTTTTTCCAACATAAAATTCTTGTTTTAAGATACAAGTAAAATTAATCTTTAAATATAAATGTAAATTAGTACACAAAACTAAGAATCTTTAGACTTATCTTTGTAACTAATTAGGGTGGAAGTTATGAAAGAATGTAATTCACTAAATTATTTTTTAAATGAAACCTTTTTTTTCTTTTTGAAACCAAATGTTAAACTATAGCCTTAAGAAATGCTTGGTAGAAGTGTCCTAATGAGACAAATTTGTACTTTTTTCCTCAAGGTTAACACTAATCTCCTAATCCATTAAACTCTTGAACAGGTATTACAAAGGAAGAAAACTTCACCCCTTATCCTTAACATATATAGTATATTTAAAAAATATAAAATTGTATTGTACTAATGTGATGATTGATTATTTAATGAGAAAGAAAAGATGGCTCTTTCTGCAATAAGTAGATACATACTGAAAAAATCTAAACTTACAATGTTTATAGTCTTGTTTGTGCAGTTATATTTTATATGGACAACCAAATTTTTTATTAAGATGAGTAAATATTTGAACCACTGAATTTTAATAACAAAATTTTTAAATTGGCGTGAATACTGAATACTGCACTGTGAGATGCAAAGTATACAGAATCCTGTGGCTGGGAGAAAATTTCATCAAACAGACAAGTAAAAGGCTCATCAGTTTTAGCATCTCTGCTCCCCAGAAAATTGTAAGCATCCTCACCAGCCTGTGGATACATTCTTTATTTCTAATGACCCAATATGCATATTAACCTGCTGTAACTAGAGCTATATGTGTATGTATGTGTATACATAAACACAAATGCACATATAGAGTTACTCAACACATTTAGTGAACACTTGTTTAGTGTCACTCAGTTTGCTAGGTGCTGATACATATGTTTATCTTAATGTGTCTGTAGACTTAGATACATCCTCTCGAAGCACATCCATTTCCTTAGCCTCTCTCAGTAAGTTACAGTTCTTGTTTGGCTTAGGTTTAAGAGGCCCAGCTACCTATCTCTGACCTTTTCAAATAGGCTCATTTGGGAGATTCTCTTGCCAGGAGGGATTCAACTTTCCGGTCTAAGAATTCCAGAGCATTGCCCAGGCAGAGTTGGTTTGATGTGGCCAGATGTTTTGAGTTATTTCCCATAAGTGTTTCACTGGGAGAGAACAGGGAGTACTCCTCCAACTTCCCAAAGAAATATGCTTTTATAAGTGCTAGGAACATGCACACAATAGAACATGAAACAAGTTTTTTAACTTGTAAAATTTGTCAAGATTTTTCCACCAAGCTAGAAAATAAACTTAGTTCTACCACATCCAATTAACTTAACACGCCCCCTTGCCTGTCTCAACACCTGCTTTGACCCTGCTTGTATTAATACATCAGTCAGCATCTCGTGGTTTCAAACATGAGGGTGTGGCTGGCTTGTGGGAAACAATAAAACATTGACCTCTCCCAAATGCATCCCTGGTCATTGGGAAGACAAGAGGAGAAAGTGCAAAACTGTCCCCATTTGGAATGCCCATTCCTTCTAGAAACCAGTTGGACAGTGCTACTCTGCCCTTCATAAAGAGACTACTGTTGGTTCCCTGATTCCAGGCTGGCTTGTGAAGGATTGTGCCAGGTGTCCCCTTTCACGGTGGCCACATTTACAATGACTTCTGTTGAACACCCCTCTTAGGGATGTTTCTTTTGCTCTTATTTCCTGCATCTTTCCTTAAGGGAAGCCCCATCCTCTCCCAGGACCAGGAGTATATGACCAGGTGAGCACAAATGGCTAAAAGCCAACCTATCCTAGAACTTCAGTGGGAGAGGTATCTGTTTCATATTCTACCCAGGAATGGGGCTTTTCATTGCAGCCAGGAGGGCTCTTGGGATTTACTTTCCAAAGCACAAAAATACTGGGACCCAGGAAGACCAGCTAGAGGACAACTCTCTTGGCGCAGAGACGAACACAGCCCAGTCTGCTGACCCGGGTGCTTCACCACCTGCATCCTCTTGCTCAGAATGCCTTTGCAGTTGAGTTTTCTGGGTTTCTATGGTTGACCTTGAGGTTTACTCCTTGCTCTTACAACATTTCTAAAGATTTTTAAAAGTTTACTTCTTGTCTTGTTTTTCTAAAGCCTTCTCCAGAACAGATATTTTCCCTATCTTAACCACTGGTCCAGTCACCCCAGTGGGCTTCTCTTTGTCTCTCTCAGATTAAACCTTTGGGTGAGATTGGCATCACAACATCTAATCTGAGTCTGTCTTTTGTCCTTCATTCCTATGGCAGTCTCCCTTTGTTTATAAAAGCTTTCTAAAGCATACTAAAGAAGCCTTCGCAGAGCCCTGTCTCACTTCTCTTCCAGATGCTCTATCCCCTCGTGACCCTCTGGTGCCAGGCTTGCTTCATGGCCATCTTGTGCTTTCTTTCACTGTAGAGTTTAGAGGCCAGTTTTCCACAGCCTAAACAGGGAGGAGCTGCAGAATGGGGCTCTGGTCTGTGGGCGTTCATTTCCATCATAGAGGCTGAGAATAAAACAAGGACTTCTTCACACATGTCCTAGAACTTCAGAATGTCCAAGCTACCTGAGACCAGGGTTTCTCAACCTTGACACCATTGACATTTTGGACTGGGTAATTCTTTGTTCTGCAGAGCTGTCCTTTGCACTGTAGGAGATTTACTAATATCCCTGGTCTCTACCCAGTAGTACCACTAACACCTCTTCCCCACCCAGCGTGTCTTCAGACATTGCCAAATATCTCATCAGGTACAAAATGATCCCCAGTCAAGACCTGTTGCCTAAGATGTTACAGGTCACAATGACCACATTTGAAATTGTTTTCCCTTCCATTTTACCCCGTGAAAGCATCTCTCCTAGAGCCTTGCAAGAGGCAGGTAGGACTATTAAGTGACATTGTGTCCATATTTCTTTCTGTTTCAAAACTTTTGTTTCACAACAATTTCTCTCGCTACAAGTATTCTTTCACTCAGCACTGGGGAAGTTGGGGACAGCTGGTCACCATCATCCCTTTAATCACCTCACACCTCTTTAAAGAGTGTTTCTGATTTGACCTTCATCGTTAGTTAGTAGGGGTTAAAAAAAAAGATCTCAGCAATTTTCATTATTTCTCATGGATCTCATTATCAAACCTTTACTTATTTCAGCATATTTCCTCTGGGCTTCTTCTAGTTTCTGCCTTACAATCAATGCTGTTTTGTAAATTTATTGAAACCTCTGGAACATTTCACCTCTAGAGATGGAGGATGGAGGGATTGGTCCCAGAAGAGGGCTTAGAGAAATTTTCTCTCTTGAGCTGAAAGCACAGTCTACTCTCCTTCATTTTGTCAATGAGAAAGTTGAGGCCCAGAGGGGAGGTGACATGTTTAGAGTCACCCAGCTGGTTAGTGACAGAAAAAGGGTGAGACTTGTCTAGGGTTCCTGCCAGTTTGATCCTTGGCCTCTCCTGGGGGCGGCTGCTTTTCTTTGCTGCTCTAAGCTTAAACAATCCCTCAGAATGTGTGGACAGGTCAGCTTAGAAGAGACGGGGAGATTGAGGCTCTCCCTGCGCCAGAGCACAGCCTCACAGGATGCTGCTTCCCACACTCAAGTGTCCTGTCTGACCATTGCTATCTGAGGCATCCACAAGCAGGTAGGAGAGCTGGTGAGCCCTTTTACTTCCTGAGAACAATTCCCCAGCCACAGGCTCTGAGTCAAATTTCTATTTGGTAAGCATCCTAGCAGCAAAGTCCTGCACTCACACCAGCCAAAAAACAGCCCCCGTTCCAAGTACTTGGTGTCAAAAGTCCCCGAATGACTTTTAAACCCAAGTCTTCGTAAGGTTTCAGTACTGTGGTGGCTTTAGCAGTTGTTTTTGTGCAACTATAAATTATTTAAATCATATGAGATGACAGTCAATTTTACAAACCAGGTACATATTGATTTGTATAATTTTGTATATGCTCTGGTACACTATACCTGAACTAACGAAGGGTAGAACTAATTGTTTGTCGGTGTTCACACCTGTGACATTAGGAGGATATGTCTGCATTGCTTATTTCTTTATGTTGGTGTTTCTGTGGCAAAGCCCTGCACATGGCATTTCTGAAAAGCCTTAAATCTTTAAGATGTTGCATGTAGGGTATGCAGTGCAAAAGGCTGCCTCGAAACTGTGAGCCCTTTTGTAAGCTGGAAGCATTTCTCTTACTACTGTTACTTTTGTAGGAAGTTTTCAATTCAGAGCTGCCAAAGCGTTCCCGTAAGCAGTGCCTTAGTAATACCTTAGTCATGCCGCCAGCCTTTTCTTACACCGATTCCTAATGTTCATTTACTAATTGGCCCAATATTGGAAACAAAACAAGCAAAAATTGTCTTCATTTTTGTTTTGTAAGCCCATTTTTTCTCCAGTTCTATAGGAAACTGACTAGTTGGTCTAAAATCTGAAACTGGACACAAGTCAGTTCTTTCACCACACTCTCAAATGTATATACCAAAACAAAAGGTTGCAACTTCATAGTTTACTATGAAAAGCAAATTGTACTTTTTAATGTTGCCTTTTAAATTCATGACCAAATACTTAGCTATTTGTGAATCTTCTGCACTCTAGCATGAAAGTGCCTTTGGTTTGAGATTCCAGCTTAGAAAAGTGCTGCCATAATAACGATAATTTGTAAAGAGACCAAAAATATTTTGAGATCACCATAATGCCTTTGGTTTACCGGGATGAGTAACCAACCACAGGCCTCTGTTCACAAGAGCACGACGTGGTCCCCGCCTGCTGCTAGTCTGTCTGCCAGTGGGGGCCTTCCAACATCCATAGCACACTGCAGCGGAAGGACCCCAGAAACTGTTGTATTTGTGTGTGCCGATGACCCAGTGTGTCATTTCATCTCGTCACCCAGCCCTGCGTCCGGATGAGGGGACTTCCGCACAAACGACAGAATCTTGGCCGGTGGACAGATATTACAGCTTTCTCCTCCTCCTTGTGTTCGTGTTCAGTCTCTGTGGAGACTTTCTTTTCCATTCAAATGACAGTGCGCACTTATCTGGTTTACACAATGATACCATTTTGAAAGTTGGAAGCCTCAAACTGAGACGACAGTGCAGAACAAAACAAAAGTAAGTTAGGGTCGTTACAATTGAAGTGTTCTTCTTAGGGCAAACATGTTGACTCCAAGTAGTGTGTATGAATGTGCTACGAGGAACTTCCAAAGAGCACCATTCACAATTTGGCATTTTCAAAGCATGTTCCAGCCCTCAAAGGGGCAACTCTTTAAAGTCCTTGTTGGCTTTTATCCAAACCTTGTAGAAATTGGGAAAGCTGATAGAGGTAAGAAAGATGAGTGAAAAGGACAAGAAGGCCAAACACCAGCCAAAAAGAAGCCAGGAAAAAAAGATTTTTCTTTGCTAATATAGATGTAAAAATAACATCAGACATCTTTGAAAATTAGCCTCGAAACTCTTCATACATATGTTCTGTGTGTCTCTACCTGGTGTCTTTAAGAATATCCTCTCTGGGCTCTGAAATTTTAGGAGTGATTCTTACCCACTCCAAGTTGTGAGTATTTATAGAAATTTGTGCAAACAAAAACTATCAAACGAAAAGAAAATGTACTCAACCTAAGTTATAGTTAGCTGCTGGAATTCTCAACTCCTCCCTGCCAGCACTGTACCACAGTGTGGAAGAAATTAGTCAAATGCTTGTTTTCCTGCTTCTCTTTTCAACTGTTACTGTGCTTTGTTTGACAGTGGTTTTCTCTCTTGAAGTCATTGCTTATATTGTTAAGAATGAAGGTTTGTGTTTAAAATTTATTGCATTGCAAAGGGTAGTTTCACTGAAGTCATGCACCGTTAAATAAGATGAAATATTTGTATTTATTGTCCTACTTCCTAAGCCGTAACTTCTTTTACTCTGTGAATTTGCATTGAGTCACTCATGCTACACTACATCGCTTTACTATTTGAGATGGCATTTATGTTTCCTCTCGTTTATCATGAAATGGGGTCAGATTCCATCAGATTCCACCTCTGTCAGGTGGACTCACTTGTCTGCCTTCCATGATGAGATTTTTTTTCCTTCCCCTTTCTCTAAGAGAGGCTGACAGATCTAGGTGTCAATCAGTTGGAAACCAGTCTCTGATTTTTTTTTCATTAGTCATTTTCTGTCATTAGTTTCACTGTGTAAATTAGATATCAACTGCACTTCTTTAAAAAAAATACATCTCCCTATTACCTCCTTGAAAGATTTACTTCTGTAGGCCTTTTTCAATAGGCTCATGACTGCAGACAAGAAAAAAAAAAAAGTAAAAAACAGTACGTGCCTGAAAATGACAAAAAAAAAATTTGTAACATTTAAAAAAGAAACCTGAATAGCCTTTAATTCTTTAATAATACACTTAAATTTTATGTAAATTGGTTTTTGCCACGTGTGTTTGTTCACATTCTAAGTGACTTAATGGGATTCTCACGGTCTGTGTCTTCGTGTCACGTGTATAAAATGGGCTTGTGACGTAAGCGTTTCATCTGGTCAGTGGTTCCTTTGATATTGTACTGCTGCTGGGAGTAGGCTGTGGAACCTGCCTTCGGGTAACTGAGTTCCTCATGGGTAGATTGGAGAGATGGGGGTGGGCATGGGCAAATTCTCACACATGTTCTCTTAACCTATTTGCAGAAACTTTCAAAAGGCATTTGATTAAACCTCTTGGCAGTACAGTATTCTTGTATTTGTTAACGTCTGTGTTTAGGTACTGGTACCTTTTTGTTTTAAAATGTTCTAAGTGTTGGCTTTAAAGTGAATTTATCTTTAGTATGATAGTTATATGAAAATTATAGGATTTGTGTGCAGAGAATTTTTTTATAAAGTGCTTTGTAAAAAAAAAAAAATGTATTCTAGCTTTTGCGGTACATATGTGTGATAACTTTAATACCCATGACAGTTAAGTGCAATTATTTCATCACTCTAAAAATGCTATTTTTGTGTCAGTTCCTGCAGGTGTTTTCATGTCTTTGCAAAGTGACACATTTTGATGCCTTCTTGATAAAGTGGTAGACATTTTGTAGCTTTCTAGAAACTTTGTATTCATACGGTATCAATGAAAAATAAAGAAAATGAAAGTGTGGGTCACCTTTTTTATCTGCCAAAGTGTATGTTGTTAGGAATGAAATGTGCTTTATGTATTTTGAGTGATGATATGAAGGACAGAGTAAAGGAGGTTGCAGCTTTCATCCTTTTGAAGGTGTCCACCAAACTTGATATTTGGAACTTTAGGTGTTATATCTAACAGGGTTTCTTAAAAAATACCCACAAATCAATCACTCCCCCTGCCTATCTCACTCTTTAGTGCTTCATTAAAATTGACAGAAGTTTTGCAGAATGGCTTGTCTGTGGATCCCAGACTTACCCTGAGAAGCCAAGTCCCATGGGCCTCAGCACACCAGCCCAACCACTGTGTGTTTTTTGTTGCTGTTAACCCAACTTGTTGGGCACATGCCAGGAATGAGGGATAGAGCAGAGGATGGGGTAAAGAGATGGCTGTACGTCTCTGTACAGCATGGCTCTTTCCTACACAGTACTTAAATTCTCAGGAGTTGGATTGCACATTGAGCAGTAACTCCTCCCAACCCCTGTCCTCAGCATCACCATGGGGTTCATGATTCAAGGGTATGCAGCACGGGTGCCTAACAAAACTTTGGATTCCCCAAGTGTTTACTGTATGCTGGGCTCTGTACCAAGTGTGTTGGTATAATGTATATATACATTGTACTTTAAAATTCTCTCTATAGTTCCAATGACATCATTCCCCCAAACTGAGGCCCAGAAAGGAAAGGATAGCTTATTAAAAGTCATGACTAGTATGTTGTGGAGCCTTAAAGAAGGTCACTCTGATAGTTCAGCCTGCACTCTTGGCCCCTGCATCTTGGCTCACTGCACTGTGGAAGCAAGCAGCTCAAGACTAGAGGAGAAATCTGGCTTGGGGGCAAAGAACTTTCTTAAACAATGATTATCTTGGACTTCTGACAGTGAGACCCAAATGTACCTTGGGATCCTTCATTTATGTGAACTAGATCTCAGAGGGTCTTGCTTCTCCTTATTTCCTTGAAGTCTGAGGCAAAGCCTGCCTGAAATCCCAAGAAGCATGCTCTGGAGGGGAACATGAACAGAGAAATAACTTGCCTGCCCCTTTGAAAAGGGATGATTTTCAGCAAGCCACCATTTGAGAGGAATGCCATGGTCCAGTGAATTGCTCAGAGCAGAGGGAAGGAAATGATTTAGCATTTTGTTGAAGTCCTATGCCAAGCATCTTCACCATTTTCTTTAACCCAAATACTCTTGAAAAGAGGAATCATTTCTAATTTCTCCATAAGGAAATTGAAGCCTTAGAGATGGTAGAGGCCCTTGTTAAGGTCATACAAGCTGGTAAGTGGCAAGAATTTAGAGGTGAAAGCACCTCCTTCCTTGCAGTTCTGGTGCAGCTGCTCATGACACCTTTCTACCTCCTCCCCTAAAACAGGGTACTTTAATACCTCAAAAACATCCTTTGTTAGTGCCTAGGATTCCAGTCACCTTGAGTTCAGCAAAGAGAGTGACCCGTTGGGTAAAACAACATCATTGAGTAAAGAGACTAGAGGAGGAAACAGGAAGGTTCTGGTATGATCAAGGAACAGGGAACTTTGCTGGAAACCCCTCGTCATTTCTTGCTGCCATATTGCTTCAGGGTACTAATATGTTCCAGGGTACTATTGAATTCTTCCTGCCTTATTGCTTCAGGGTACTAATATAAATAGCTACTACTTATTGGAAGCCATATATTTATAATCAGTGTGAGCAACTGGTAAAATTCCAATAATGTGTAAGCCTCTGGGGTGTTAGTGGGTAAAATTGCCTTCAAAGCCTCCCTTGTCCTGTGTGATGCCCCATAACGCCCCATACACCTGATTTTAAGTAGGTTATCACAAGTAGCAGATAGGCTGCTGATTACCTGACTGCATCTTTTCAGCAAATATTTTCCCACTTGCTTAGGTTTCCAAGAAGCTCAGATTTTTAATTTGTGCCCTGTGCTATTAATAACGAACTAACTAAAATATAAAGGCACAGAATGAAAGAATGAAAAATGTATACTATCAAAACACCAAAGTAAAGCTGATGTAGCCATATTAACCTCAAACTAGTATAGCTCAAGGCAAAAATTACTACTAGAGTTAATGAAGATTACTTCAAGAAGACAGAGGTTTCAGCTGACCAGGAAGAATAAAGATGTTAAACTTGTAGGCACCTACTAACATAGCTTCAAATTATATAAAGCAAAATTTGACAAATGACCATAGTGGGAGTTTTCTAAACTCATTCAGTTACTTACAGATAAAGCAGACCCCAAAAATGTAAGAGAATTTGAACAGCATAATTTAATGTGCTGTTCTAATACAAAATACAAAGTAATGAACCCTGAAATTGGAGACTACATTATTTTCAAGTGCATACAGAATTGTTATGAAAATTGATCATGTCCAAGGCCAAAGGCCAGGAAACCATGGCCTATGGGCCAAATCTTGCCCATTGCCTATTTTTGTAAATGAAGTTTTCTTGGAACACAGCCATTTGTTTACTTATTGTCTGTGGCTGCTTTCACATGACAATGGCACAGTGGATTTTTTGCAGAAAGATCCTATAACTCACAAAACCTAAAATAGTTACTATCTGTACCTTTACAGAAAAAAGTTCCCAAATCCCATCTTAAGCCAAAAAGCAAGGTTCTATATCCAGTAGTCCTAAAAAGATACAAAGATACTCATGATTCCCTTTCTTCAGTGTATAGACACTGGCAAATGGTTAAAGATCCCTTTAATACCCTCATGTGGCATCCTAGTATCATTCTTCAAGTGCCCCAGCCTCTCCTTTGATCGTGGTCTGTGGGTCCGAGAATAGGCTTAGATCTTGAAAGGATGAGTGAGGAATGGTGATTTTATATATATATACATATATATACACACACACACACATATATATATATAAACATATATATATATGTTTGCTGCAGCAGCCGACAGCTAACATCTCACCTGATCTTAATATTTTATTATTAGAACAGTCAAGCTGCCCATGTACCTTATCCCTATCTTGCCATCTCCACAGATCCCTGTGGGATTGCATCCTTGGTTGCCATTCCCTGCTACCTATTATGGTAATAACTGTCTTACCTCTGACAGCTAAGCGCTGTCACCTGGCCTCTGCTGTTCCAGACTCCTGTCGTCCATTCACACAAGGGAAACCTTTCAACTCTGTTCTTCAACTCTGTTTCCCAACAGCACAGCCCACTCACTAGTGCATTCACTCTGGTTTTAGTGAAGGAAGTGTCTTTGGCACATAGGTAGTGGGTGTTCTGGTCAGAAATTAGAAATCTACCTCAGGAGCATTGCCACTTCGAACTTTGCGAGCCCTGCCTCTGTCCTGCAGGGCAGTTCCAGCATCTCCACCTCATTTACTGTAGACCATCATTCCCTCCAAACTTCAAGGAGCTATCCAGCAGCATGTTAGTATCAGCTTCAGGTTTCTGCTGGGATGTTAAATCCTGAATTGTAGAAGAGTATCCCACATACTGATAAACTATCCCTAATCTAGTCTAGTGTCATGTACTCAAGATTCATTCCCAGGCATGTTCTCCCAATTCCTGCTGAGAAGAGTAGCCAAATCCTGCAGCTGTCTTGATGATGATCCCTCTCCTCCTGAAGCAAGGACCCAACTCCACAGTTGGACCATGCTGAGGCTTTACCCTAGTAATTGGTCTAGACGCAACAACAGGAGGTGGGGCAGGCCTTGAGGAAGGAAAGCATTTCATCTTGGGTGGCATTCATTTCATTTGAGGCCTTGACATGGTCTCCAAGCAAGGAAGCCTGTTATCCATCTGCAGGAGGGAGTGGACCGCTAACTCAGAGGGTTCAGAAGTATATGAGGTTCAGAGTTCTCAGCATTTCTATACAGATGTTCCCTCCCCATGTCTAGGGTTCCACTCCTTAACTATTAGTGCCTGACTTTAACAGGATTCTTGTGAGGGCTGTCAATTCAGTATTATTTGTAACTTCTAGCTTGGTTTTTAGCAGTCTGTCCTCTGGCTGCATGAGCTGAGGATCACTTTAAGTGCCAGGGAATCCTTTGACACCACACCCTAAGTTGAGCCTGATGTTGCCTTCCATCCTTGCACTGATTGCACTTAGCAACAACCAACCTATTCCACAATCTTTATAATTAACACCACCATCTCTCTGTCATTCTAGAGATTACACAAGTGAGTGTATCCCCTTCCTCATGGGCCCAATACTACTTTACCACAGGTGGGAGTCTTAGCTTTGTGGTGCTGCAACATACCAGGGGAGATAAACTGTCGTAGTTTATATTCCCCCAAGAAGCAGACCCTAAAAAAGGACTCAAGGGTAAAGTTTATTTAGGAGCATTAATAGAAAATATCACTGTGTAATAAAAGGTTACATTCATGAAGGTGAAATAATTTTAAATTGGTATGCACTTAAAACAATCGCCATAAGGATATGAAAGAAAAATGAGCAACAAAAGAAAGTGCAATTCAAAATCATACATCACTCAGTAATTAATGAAGGAAGCAGACAAATACCAGGAAATATGTAGAAATGTTGAAGTACTGGAAATGCATGTTTGTGTGCACTGTGTGTATACTATATCCCCAAATTATCAATATTTTTCCAATCACATATGGAAAAATATGAAAACCTTCTACTTGCAAATTAAGCAAGTCTCGATGTATTTCAAGGAATTGCTACAATACACACAGTATTCTCTGACCACAATGGATTTAAGATAGAAATCAATATAAAAGGCATCTTTAGGAAAGCTCCATATATTTGAGGATTAATAAACAGATTTCTAATTAGTCATGGGAAAAAGTCATGGAAATTATTTAAAGCTGTCAAATCCTATTAAAATATGTGGAATGCAGCTAGAGCAGTATTTAGAGAGCATATAGGCAGACATGCCTAGAAATGTGCATATTAGAAAAGAGAGACTAAAATGAGTCATTCAATACATGAAGTTAATAAAAGGAACAACAACAAAAGGGAACTACTAAAAGTAAGAGCAGCCTCGGAAGTAGAAAACACAATAGAGATCAACAAAGTCAGCAGCTGGTTCTTCAAAAATACTCATAAGATATATGAAACCCTGGCAAGACTGAAAGATCAGAGAGAAGCAAAACGATAAGAATGAAAATATGAGCATTCCTACAGGTCATATAAAGATTAAAAGGAGTGTAATAAGATAGGTAATAAAAGTATACTATATAAACTTTATGCCAATAAATTTGTAAGTATAGATAAAAGTGAATTCTTTAAATACTATAACTTATGAAAATTGTCTCATGAAGATGTAGAAAAACTGAATAGTCTCATTAAAGATAACAGTACTTCCCAGTATTTCCACACAGAAAAACCCAGGCCTAGATGGTTTATAAGCTCTATCAAACTTTAAAGGAACAAAATTGTGGAATCTTACATAAAATAAATACTCCAGTGCATAGAACAAAGGAGACAATTTTGGTCTTAGTTTAGGTCTTCTAGAAAGCAGAGCCTGAGGCAAGGATTAAGATGCTAATATTTGGCCAGGTGCAGTGGCTTATGACTGTAATCCCAGCACGTTGGGAGGCCAAGGTGGGCAGATCACTTGAGGTCAGGAGTTTGAGAACAGCCTGGCCAACGTGGTGAAACTCCATCTCTACTAAATATACAAAAATTAGCTGGGCGTGGTGGTGCTTGCCTGTAATCCCAGCTACTCAGGAGGTTGAGGCAGGAGAATCACTTGAAGCCGGGAGGTAGAAGTTGCAATGAACTGATATCACGCCACTGCACTCCAGCCTGAACGACAGAGTGAGACTCCATCTTGAAAAAGATGCTAATATTTTATTTGGGAAATGCAAATTCAGCACAGTATGAATGAGAGAAAAGTAGAAACAAAGCAAGGGAAATCCAGTGAAATGTGGTGTGATGCATTACTATATTGACTACCACTTCATAGTAAGTCAAAATGGACATGTTATGTTACTCAGTATGTGAGATTCTTGGAATGTGGATGTTTTTGGAAAGGTTGCAAGAAGGAACAATATCTTGGAGTAGTCAGTGGAAGAGAGAAAAGGGCATAATCTTCCTGTCAGGTAAGCTCCCATCTCCCAGTTCTCATTGAGTAACATTTACCCAACACGGATATTACTGCCATTTCATCTGTATTGCATCATCCCGACTTAGCAGCTGCTCAGGAATTGAGATCCATGTACTATGATGGTGGTGTTTTATTAAAGTTCAAAAGTGAAGGGGAAACGTGGCATGTGTGGGGTGCCAACCAAGGGAAGGAAAGAGGGAGGCAGTTAAGGGAATCTGAGAAGGTACACAAAGTGTGTTTCTAAATATGCTTTCCCATTTATTTGATAAGGCTAAAATACCAACAAGGACAACATGAAAAAGGAAAATTATAGGTTAATCTTATGCATAATAGAAATTGACAAAATATTAGCAATTTAAGAGTAACAATGTAAAGCATAATGAATGATGGCAAAATGGGGTTCATTTTAAGAATGCAAGGTTAATTTAACATTAGAAAATCAACCCATGTAATTCACATTAAAAGATCATTTCAACAGATGAAGACACATGCACCTGATAAAATTCAGTGTCTGCTGTGGAATTAATATTTGTGTCCTTCCTTTCCCAAATTCATATGTTGAATCTCTAATTCACAATGTGCTATTTGGAGGTGGAGTCTCTGGGAGGTAATTAAGGTTAGATGAGGTCATGGGGTCAGGGACCCTATGACAGGATTAGTGCCCTTATAAGAAGAAAAGGCTAGAGCCCTCCCTTTCTGTTCACCATATGAGGGGATGGCGAGAAGGAGGCCATTTTCAAACTCAGAAAATGGTGCTCAAGACACAGAATCTGTCAGCACCTTGATCCTGAATCTCTCAGCCTTCAGAATTGTGAGAGATAAATGTTGTTTATGTCCATTCATGATTTAAAAAAACTTCTTAGCAAATTAGGACTAAAAGAAACCTTTTTGAATGGATAAAGAGTATCTACTAAAAAAAATCAGCTTACAATAAAAACATTTCTTTTGATGTTGCGAATGAGACAAGAATGCCTACATTAAGACATCTACTCAACATACCAAGGTTCTAAATAGTGTAGTAAGGCAAGAAAAAGAAACTACATAAAGATGGAAATTCAATCTGTCATTATTCTTAGATGATAAACTTATTTATGTAGAAAATCCAAATGTTAAAATGGGGCAGGGTGGGAGTAGTGATAAAGTGTAGATTTTTTTTTTCAGTTTTTCCTTTGTATATTTTTTATGATCAAAGATAAGTTGTCATCTGTTTAAAATAACTTTTAGTAGTAATAGAATGGTTTTTTCTAAGCCTCATGGTAACCACAAAGCAAAAACCTGTAATAGATGGACTAAAAAACAACAAATTAAAACATACTACAATAGAAAATCACTTAACCACACAGGACAACAGTAAGAAAGGAAGAGAGGAGTTACAAAACAACTAGAAAACAAGTAACAAAATGGCAGTAGTAAGTCCTTCCCTATCAATAATAACATAAAAAGTAAATGGACTGGGGGGCGTGCCCAAGATGGCCAAATAGGAACAGCTGCAGCCTCCAGCTCCAAGCATGAGTGACACAGAAGATGGGTGATTTCTGCATTTTCAACTGAGGTACTGGGTTCATCTCACTGGGGATTGCCAGACAATCGGTGCTGGTCAGCTGGTGCAGCCCGACCAGCAAGAGCCAAAGCAGGGCGAGGCATTGCCTCACCTGGGAAGCGTGTGGGGGAAGGGAATCCGTCTTCCTAGCCAAGGGAAACTGAGACACACAACACCTTGAAAATCGGGTAACTCCCACCCTAATACTGCGCTTTACCAAGGGTCTTAGCAAAGGGCACACCAGGAGATTATATCCCACACCTGGCCCAGAGGATCCCACGCCCATGAAGCCTCCCTCATTGCTAGCAGAGCAGTCTGAGATCTAACTGCAAGGCGGCAGCAAGGCTGGAGGAGGGGCGCCTGCCATTGCTGAGGCTTAAGTGGGTAAACAAAGCTACTGGGAAGCTCGAATTGGGTGGAGCCCACCGTAGCTTAAGGAGGACGGCCTGCCTCTGTAGACTCCTCCTCTGGGCACAGGGCATAGCTAAACAAAAAGCAGCAGAAACCTAGGTAGAGGTAAATGCCCCTGTCTGATAGCTTTGAAGACAGCAGTGGATCTCCCAGCATGGAGGCTGAGATCTGACAACTGACAGACTGCCTGCTCAAGTGGGTAGCTGACCCCTGAGTAGCCTAACTGGGAGATATCCCCCACTAGGTGCAGACCGACACCTCACACCTCACACAGCAGGGTACACCCCTGAGACAAAGCTTCCAGAGCAAGAATCAGACAGCAACACTGGCTGTGCAGCAATATTCTATCTTCTGCAGCCTCTGCTGCTGATACCCAGGCAAGCAGGGTCTGGAGTGGACCTCAAGCAAACTCCAACAGACCTACAGCTGGGGTTCCTGACTGTTAGGAGGAAAACTAACAAACAGAAAGGACACCCACACCAAAACCCCATCAGTACGTCACCATCATCAAAGACCAAAGGCAGATAAAACCACAAAGATGGGGAAAAAGCAGTGCAAAAAAGCTGGAAATACAAAAAATCAGAGCGCATCTCCCCCTCCAAAGGAATGCAGCT
The DNA here is from genome assembly GCF_002776525.5 of Piliocolobus tephrosceles. Lineage (NCBI taxonomy): Eukaryota > Metazoa > Chordata > Mammalia > Primates > Cercopithecidae > Piliocolobus > Piliocolobus tephrosceles. The sequence goes on along the minus strand of NC_045446.1, from coordinate 51,685,475 downwards.
CATCGCCACCAACGGAACAAAGCTGGATGGAGAATGACTTTGATGAGTTGAGAGAACACTGCAGTCGATCAAACTTCTCAGAGCTAAAGGAGGAACTACGTAACCAGTGCAAAGAAACTTAAAACCTTGAAAAAAGAATGGATGAATGGATAACTAGAATAATCAATGCAGAGAAGACCTTAAAAGAACTGATAGAGATGAAAACCATAACACAAAAAATACGTGACAAATGCACAAGCTTCAGTAACCAACTCGATCAACTGGAAGAAAGAGTATCAGCGATTGAAGATCAAATGAATGAAATGAAGCAAGAAGAGAAGTGTGGAGAAAAAAGAGTAAAAAGAAATGAATAAAACCTCCAAGAAGTATGGGATTATGTGAAAAGACCAAATCTACGTCTGATTGGTGTGCCTGAAAGTGATGGGGAAAATGGAACCAAGTTGGAAAACACTCTGCAGGATATCATCCAGGAGAACTTCCCCAACCTAGTAAGGCAGTCCAACATTCAAATTCAGGAAATACAGAGAACACCACAAAGATACTCCTCGAGAAGAGCAACTCCAAGACACATAATTGTCAGATTCACCAAAGTTGAAATGAAGGAAAAAATGTTAAGGGCAGCCAGAGAGAAAGGTCCGGTTACACACAAAGGGAAGCCCATCAGAATAACAGCGGATCTCTAGGCAGAAATTCTCCAAGCCAGAAGAGAGTGGGGGCCAATATTCAACATTCTTAAAGAAAAGAATTTTAAACCCAGAATTTCATATCCAGCCAAACTAAGTTTCATAAGTGAAGGAGAAATAAAATCCTTTACAGATAAGCAAATGCTTAGAGATTTTGTCACCACCAGGCCTGCCCTACAAGAGATCCTGAAGGAAGCACTAAACATGGAAAGGAACAACAGGTACCAGCCATTGCAAAAACATGTCAAAATGTAAAGTCCATCGATGCTAGGAAGAAACTGCATCAACTACTGAGCAAAATGACCAGCTAATATCATAATGACAGGATCAAGTTCACACATAACAATATTAACCTTAAATGTAAATGGACTAAATGCTCCAATTAAAAGACACAGACTGGCAAATTGGATGAAGAATCAAGACCCATCAGTTTGCTGTATTCAGGAGACCCAGCTCACATGCAGAGACACACATAGGCTCAAAATAAAGGGATGCAGGAAGATCTACCAAGCAAATGGAAAACAAAAAAAAGCAGGGGTTGCAATCCTAGTCTCTGATAAAACAGACTTTAAACCATCAAAGATCAAAAGAGACAAAGAAGGCCATTACATAATGGTAAAGGGATCAATTCAACAGGAAGAGCTAACTATCCTAAATATATATGCACCCAATACAGGAGCACCCAAATTCATAAAGCAAGTCCTTAGACACTTACGAAGAGACTTAGACTCCCATAAAATAATAATGGGAAACTTTAACACCCCACTGTCAACATTAGACAGATCAACGAGACAGAAAGTTAACAAGGATATCCAGGAATTGAACTCAACTCTGCACCAAGTGGACCTAATAGACATCTACAGAACTCTCCACCCCAAATCAACAGAATATACATTCTTCTCAGCACCATATCGCACTTATTCCAAAATTGACCACATAGTTGGAAGTAAAGCACTCCTCAGCAAATGTAAAAGAACAGAAATTATAACAAACTGTCTCTCAGACCACAGTGCAATTAAACTAGAACTCAGGACTGAGAAACTCAATCAAAACCGCTCAACTACATGGAAACTGAACAACCTACTCCTGAATGACTACTGGGTACATAATGAAATGAAGATAGAAATAAAGATGTTCTTTGAAACCAATGAGAACAAAGATACAACATACCAGTATCTCTGGGACACATTTAAAGCAGTGTGTAGAGGGAAATTTATAGCACTAAATGCCCACAAGAGAAAGCTGGAAAGATCTAAAATTGACAGCCTAACATCACAATTAAAAGAACTGGAGAAGCAAGAGCAAACACATTCAAAAGCTAGCAGAAGGCAAGAAATAACTAAGATCAGAGCAGAACTGAAGGAGATAGAGACACAAAACACCTTCCAAAAAATCAATGAATACAGGAGCTGGTTTTTTTGAAAAGATCAACAAAATTGATAGACTGCTAGCAAGACTAATAAAGAAGAAAAGAGAGAAGAATCAAATAGACGCAATAAAAAATGATAAAGGGGATATCACCACTGACCCCACAGAAATACAAACTACCATCAGAGAATACTATAAACACCTCTATGCAAATAAACTAGAAAACCTAGAAGAAATGGATAATTTCCTGAACACTTACACTCTACCAAGACTAAACCAGGAAGAAGTTGAATCCCTGAATAGACCAATAGCAGGCTCTGAAATTGAAGCAATAGTTAGTAGCCTACCAACCAAAAAAAGTCCAGGACCAGATGGATTCACAGCCGAATTCTACCAGAGGTACAAGGAGGAGTTGGTACCATTCCTTCTGAAACTATTCCAATCAATAGAAAAAGAGGGAATCCTCCTTAACTCATTTTACGAGGCCAACATCATCCTGATACCAAAGCCTGACAGAGATACAACAAAAAAAGAGAATTTTAGACCAATATCCCTGATGAACAATGCAAGCATCCTCAATAAAATACTGGCAAACCGAATCCAGCAGCACATCAAAAAACTTATCCACCATGATCAAGTGGGCTTCATCCCTGGGATGCAAGACTGGTTCAACATATGCAAATCAATAAACGTAATCCAGCATATAAATAGAACAAAAGACAAAAACCACATGATTATCTCAAAAGATGCAAAAAAGGCCTTTGACAAAATTCAACAGCCCTTCATGCTAAAAAACTCAATAAATTCAGTATTGATGGAATGTATCTCAAAATAATAAGAGCTATTTATGACAAACTCACAGCCTATATCATATTGAATGGGCAAAAACTGGAAGCATTCCCTTTGAAAACTGGCACAAGACAGGGATGCCCTCTCTCACCACTCCTATTCAACATCGTGTTGGAAGTTCTGGCTAGGGCAATCAGGCAAGAGAAAGAAATAAAGGGTATTCAGTTAGGAAAAGAAAAAGTCAAATTTTCCCTGTTTGCAGATGACATGATTGTACATTTAGAAAACCCCATCGTCTCAGCCCAAAATCACCTTAAGCTGATAAGCAACTTCAGCAAAGTCTCAGGATACAAAATCAATGTGCAAAAATCACAAGCATTCTTATACACCAGTAACAGACAAACAGGGAGCCAAATCATGAATGAACTCCCATTCACAATAGCTTCAAAGAGAATAAGATACCTAGGAATCCAACTTACAAGAGATGTAAAGGACCTCTTCAAGGAGAACTACAAACCACTGCTCAGTGAAATAAAAGAGAACACAAACAAATGGAAGAACATACCATGCTCATGGATAGGAAGAATCAATATTGTGAAAATGGCCATACTGCCCAAAGTAATTTATAGATTCAATGCCATCCCCATTAAGCTACCAATGACTTTCTTCACAGAATTGGAAAAAACTGCTTTAAAGTTCATATGGAACCAAAAAAGAGCCCGCATTGCCAAGACAATCCTAAGCCAAAAGAACAAAACTGGAGGCATCACGCCACCTGACTTCAAACTATACTACAAGGCTACGGTAACCAAAACAGCATGGTACTGGTACCAAAACAGAGATATAGATCAATGGAACAGAACAGAGCCCTCAGAAATAATACCACACATCTACAGCCATCTGATCTTTGACAAACCTGAGAGAAACAAGAAATGGGGAAAGGATTCCCTATTTAATAAATGGTGCTGGGAAAATTGGCTAGCCATAAGTAGAAAGCTGAAACTGGATCCTTTCCTTACTCCTTATACGAAAATTAATTCAAGATGGATTAGAGACTTAAATGTTAGACCTAAAACCATAAAAACCCTAGAAGAAAACCTAGGTAATACCATTCAGGACATAGGCATGGGCAAGGACTTCATGTCTAAAACACCAAAAGCAACGGCAGCAAAAGCCAAAATTGACAAATGGGATCTAATCAAACTAAAGAGCTGCTGCACAGCAAAAGAAACTACTATCAGAGTGAACAGGCTACCTATAGAATGGGAGAAAATTTTTGCAATCTACTCATCTGACAAAGGGCTAATATCCGGAACCTATAAAGAACTCAATCAAATTTACAAGAAAAAAACAAACAACCCCATCAAAAAGTGGGCAAAGGATATGAACAGACACTTCAAAAGAAGACATTCATACAGCCAACAGACACATGAAAAAATGCTCATCATCACTCGCCATCAGAGAAATGCAAATCAAAACCACAATGAGATACCATCTCACACCAATTAGAATGGCGATCATTAAAAAATCAGGAAACAACAGGTGCTGGAGAGGATGTGGAGAAATAGGAACACTTTTACACTGTTGGTGGGACTGTAAACTAGTTTAACCATTGTGGAAAACAGTGTGGCGATTCCTCAAGGATCTAGAACTAGAAATACCATTTGACCCAGCCATCCCATTACTGGGGATATACCCAAAGGATTATAAGTCATGCTGCTATAAAGACACATGCACACGTATGTTTATTGTGGCACTATTCACAATAGCAAAGACTTGGAATCAACCCAAATTTCCATCAGTGACAGACTGGATTAAGAAAATGTGGCACATATACACCATGGAATACTATGCAGCCTTAAAAAAGGATGAGTTCGTGTCCTTTGTAGGGACATGGATGCAGCTGGAAACCATCATTCTCAGCAAACTATTGCAAGAACAGAAAACCAAATACCGCATGTTCTCACTCATAGGTGGGAATTGAACAATAAGATCACTTGGACACAGGAAGGGGAGCATCACACACCGGGTCCTATTGTGGGGAGGTGGTAGGGGGGAGGGATAGCATTAGGAGATATACCTGATGTAAATGACGAGTTAATGGGTGCAGCACACCAACATGGCACATGTATATATATGTAACAAACCTGCACGTTGTGCACATGTACCCTAGAACTTAAAGTATAATAATAAAAAAAAAAGTAAATGGACTAAATTCTCCAAGTAAAGGACATACAGAGGCTGAATAAATAAACATCCAACTATGTGCTGCCTATAAAAAACCTACTTCACCTACAAAGACACACATAGACTGAAATAGGGGATGGAAAAAGATATTCCATGCAAATAGAGACCAAAAAATTGCAAGATTGGCTATACTTAGTTAAAATAGACTACAAGTTAAAGACTGTAAAAAGAGACGAGGTAACTATATAATGATAAAGGGGTCAGCTCAGCAAGACAATATTACAGTTATAAATATCCATACACCCAATACTGGAGCACCCAAGTGTATGAAGCAAACACTAATAGATTTAAAGAGAGAGACTGCAATATAACAATAGTGGGAGACTTCAACATCCGACTCTCAGTAATGGACAGATCATTGAAGAAAGAAACATTGGAGTTAAACTACACACTAGACCAAATAGGCCTATCTGACGTTTACAGAACGTTTTACTCAACTGCTGCAGAACATACATTCTTCTCTTCAGAGCATTGTCCAGAATAGACCATATCTTAGGCCACAAAACAAGTCTCAACAAATTCAAAAATGTTGAAATTATATTAAATATATTTTCTGATTGCAATGGAATAAAACTAGAAACCAAAAACAAGAGTAACCTGGAAACCACACAAACACATGGAAATTAAACAACATACTCCTGAACAATCAATGGGTCAATGACAAAATTAGGAAAGTGGTTTAAAAATTTATTGAAACAAATAAAAATGGAAATACAACATACCAAAATCTATGGGATACAGCAAAAGCAAGACTAAGAGGATGTTTATAGTAATAAAAAATGCATATATCAAAAAAATAGATTCCAAATAAACAGCCTAATGATGTACCTCAAGGAACTAGAAAAGCAAAAACAAACCAAACCCAAAATTATTAGCGGGAAAGAGATAATAAAGACCAGAACAGAAACAAATGAAATTGAGACTAAAAAAATACAAAAAATTAATGAAATTAAAAATTGGTTATTTGAAAAGATAAACAAAATTGACAAACTTTTAGCTACACTAAGAAAAAAATCATAGAAGGCCCAAATAAAAATTAGAAAGGGAAATGAAGACATAATTACAGGCAGCACAGAAATGCAAAGAATCAGAGACTATTATGAACAACTATACACCAACAAACTGGAAAACAAAAGAATACATTTCTGAACACATGCAATCTTTCAAGATTAAACCATAAAGAAATGGAAGACCTGAACAAACCAATAATGAATAATGAGATCAAAGCCATGATAAAAAGTTTTCCACCAAAGAAAATCCAGAACTTGATGGCTTCACTGTTGAATTCTAGCATATATTTAAAGAAGAAGTAATATCAATTCTATTCCAACTATTCAAAAAAAATTGAGGAGTAAGGACCAACCTCATTCTAAAAGGCCAGCATTACCCTGATGCCAAAACCAGACAAGGACACAACAAAAAGAAAGATACAGCCCAATATCCCTGATGAACACAGATGCAAAAATCCTTAACAGAATACTAGCAAACTGAATTCAACACCACATTAAAAAGATAATTTGCCATCATCCAGTGGGTTTCATCCCAGCGATGCAAGGCTGGTTCAGCATACACAAATCAGTAATATAATATATCACATATAAAAGTGAGGATAAAATTCATATGATCATTTCAATAGATGCTGAAAAAGCATTTGAAAAAATTCAATATCCTTTTATGATAAAAACTTTCCACAAACTGGGTGTAGAAGGAACATCCCTCAAAACAATAAAGGCCATATATGACAAATCCGCAGATAGCATTATACCAAATGGGAAAAATCGGAAGTCTTTCCTCGAAGATCTGGAACAAGACAAGGATGCCCACTTTCACCACTTTTATTCAACATAACACTGGAAGTCCTAGCCAGAGCAATTAGGCAAGAGAAAGAAAGGGAAAAATTGGAAAGAAAAATTTCAAAGTATCTTTGTTTGCAAATGACATAATCTTATAATTTGAAAAACCTGATGACTCCACCAAAAATGGTTAAAATTGATAAATGAATTTAGTAAAGTTGCAGGATACAAAATTAGCACACAACAATTAGTATTATTTACATATGCTGGCAGTGAACAATCTGAAAAAGAAATCAAGAAAGCAATCCCATTTACAATAGCTACCAAAAACATACAAGACCTATGAATAAATTTAACCAAAGAAGTGAAAGATCTCCATAAGGAAATCTATAAAACACTGATGAAAGAAATTGAAGAGAACACACAAAAATTGAAAAAATATTCCATGCTCATGGATTGAAATAATATTGTTAAAATGTCAATGCTACCCAAAGCTACTTATAGATTCAATGCAATCCCTTTCACAATGAATTTTTCAATTACATTCTTCACAGAAATAGAAAAGAACGATGTTAAAATGTATATGGAACCACAAAAGACCCAAATAACCAAAGCAATCCAGAGCAAAACAAAACTGGAAGCATTACACCACCCTGGCTTCACAATATACTACAAAGCCACAGTAACCTAAGTAGCACGATACTGATACACAGACAGATACATAGACCAATGGAACTGAATAGAGAACTTAGAAATCAATTCACGCATTTACAGCCAACACATTTTTGACAAAGGTAACAAGAATATACAATGGGGAAAGGACAATCTCTTCAATAAATAGTGCTGGGAAAACTGGATAACCATATGCAGAAGAATAAAACTAGACACCTATCTTTCACCATATGAAAACAAATCAACCCAAAATGGATTAAAGACTTAAATGTGGCCAGGCGCAGTGGCTCACACCTATAATCCCAGCTTTGGGAGGCCAAGGCAAGTGGATTACTTGAGGTCAGGAGTTCGAGACCAGGCTGGCCAACATGGTAAAACCCTGTCTCTACTAAAATACAAACAATTAATGGGTGTGGTGGTGTGCACCAGTAATCCCAGTTACTCAGTAGGCTGAGGGAGGAGAATCGCTTGAGCCCAGGAGGCAGAGGTTGCAGTGAGATGAGATTGTGCCACTGTACTCCAGCTTGGGCAACACAGTGAGACTCCATCTCTAAATAAATAAATAAATAAATAAATAAATAAATAAATAAATAAATAA